>NC_057806.1:231617124-231789274 GCF_018294505.1 Triticum aestivum | reverse complement strand
CAGGACGCAATGCAGTTATTCTATTTCCACCCCCACCGCACGCACCCTAAACCCTAAAAACCCTAACATAGATAGTGGGGTCACGGATGTGACGGACTCGCCTCCGCATGCGACGACGCGGCACGCCGCGTCGTCGCCTGCTCCGGCTCGTTCCTGTCTCGGCCCATACTTGGGCTAATCCCATGATTTCTCACGAGACAAAAGTCTAAAAAGAACATCTGGAGAATTAAAAATTACAAAGAAAAACAAACAAAATATAGAGCATCATGCACCTTCGCCTTCCAATGTGGAGTGCAAATCTCCAAAACCAGAAGTTCAACCATTAATAAAAAAGAAGTCCAGATCCTACTGAAGATAGTGCTTGTGATCCAGCTCCACACTTACACACTAGTTACAACAAATTGCAGAAGAAATCTACTAAGGGTTTTTGATTTCTGGAATGTAATCTGTCCTGTAATATCAATGTCAAAAAGATGAACCTGCATTCAAGAAAAATTTTGCCGTGACATAAAAAACCAAGAAAGAAGCACCTGAGGAATAATAATGTTTAGTGTCGAAGAAACAAAATGCACAAGGCGTAAGTTAACTAATAAAATGTTCTAAATAAAGGTAAGTTCAAGTTGTAAAAACATAGAAGTTCGGCGTTTGGAAAAAACATCAAATGAACATGTACAAAAGACAAATTACACAGAAGCAAAAATCTTGTAAGTTCACGTTAAACACAAACTGAAGTTCTACCACTGTTTGAAGTATGCAAACGTGTTACAAAAAAAGTAAGGTATGCATGCGTATTTGGGAATAATCCCATAGTTGCCACGGAACAAACTAAAACCCAAATTAGAAAATTGAAAATTACAAAAAAAACAAAAAAACAAAAAATAGAGCGCGATGTTGCACCACCTTGCAATGTGGAAATCAGGAAGTTCAATCACTGGTAGCATAGAAGTCCAATTACTACCACAGAATGTGGATGATCCAAAAAACTAGCCCCGAAGACAGAATAAATATAAAAAGGATGATTTGTGTATCTATGGACCACCTCCACATTTACGTATATGAGTACTCTGAAAATCAAAAAAACGTACACAAAATTTTTATAACAACACCAACCGAACAGATCTTATTGCAGCATCAACCAAAAAACATGCATTAAAACGAGGGAGGTTCAAGCACAAAAGGTGCAGAAAGTCCAACTCTGTAACACAGATAGTAGAATCACTGGAAAAAATGCATTATCGAATTTGCTTTTCAGATTTAATCACTTGGGTGACTACACCTTCTCAGGCTGCGACCTCGAACGATATCCTATTGCGCCCTGACATCAAAACGATAAATCAACCAAGCTGTCTCATTGAAGAACTGAAAACCAGCACGGGCGGACATGAGATCCAATCGCCCGATTTCAGCGGTGTATTCGCCTTCCCGATGGAATTAACAACGCATGAACGGTCCAATCTCACTACTACAATCAAATCCGCCCTCTATACTCAAATAAAAATAACAAATCTACAGAAGCGGCAGAACCACTCCCGCGGACGAAGAACACAGAGCCTCAAATCAAATCCGTTGAAATTAACGACAAATTGCCCACGAAACTCGTACTTAAACCAAATTACCATCATGTTAGAGGTTCCAGAACATCCATTGAATGCATTAAACTTATAAACAGACATGAGTTCATCCGCCCCGAGAGTGAATCCGCCAAAATGCAAAATTACGAATCAAAACGAGAATTTAGATGCAGGTATGAGTACCTGGATTACAGTCACATCCCACACAACACTACCGAGCAGAATAATTCGCGGGGGAAGCCACGGTTGCGAAGATAGCCCGAAGTTTGGGTTTGTACAGAGGGAAGTTCAGGCGCATTACTCAGGCAGTTCAGGTTGTGATCAGAATATTATTCTGATCCCGTGATTAGAATAGTGTTTATGTGTGTATATATATATTGTCATATGATCTCTTATGCTAAAGTAACAATTCAATCACAATTTCAAGTATGAATCAGAAACTTCATTGAGAACCAACAAACTCTAGTCTCAGTCATTGAGGCAATTGCAATTTATCATAACATAGGAAAGAGTCAATATAAGAGCTTTTCAGCAAGTCCACGTACTCAACCATCTTTTAGTATTTCACAATTGCTAACACTCACGCAATACTTATGGGTATGGAGTTTTAATCGGACACAGAGAAAGATAGGGGCTTATAGTTTTGCCTCCCAACGTTTTACCTCAAGGGTAATGTCAACAGTAATAGTTCATGAAGACTCACATCCAATTAGCTATATATATATCAGGATCTTTCCAACATATTGTGCTTGCCAAAGGATAAAATGTAAAAAGGAAAGGTGAAGATCACCATGACTCTTATGTAAGGTAAAAGTAAAAGATAGGCCCTTCGCAGAGGGAAGCAGAGGTTGTCATGCGCTTTTATGGTTGGATGCACAAAATCTTAATGCAAAAGAACGTCACTTTATATTGCCACTTGTGATATGGACCTTTATTATGCAGTCCATCGCTTTTATTTCTTCCATATCTCAAGATCGTATAACGCTTATTTTCGCCCACACTAATAAGTCATACATATTTAGAGAGCAATTTTTATTGCTTGCACCGATGACAACTTACTTGAAGGATCTTACTCAATCCATTTGTAGATATGGTGGACTCTCATGGCAAAACTAGGTTTAGGGATATTTGGAAGCACAAGTAGTATCTCTACTTGGTGTTAATGAATTGGCTAGCATGAGAGGGAAAGGCAAGCTCAACATGTTGGATGATCCATGACAATATAATTTCTTTCAGATGAAAGAGAACATAACCCATTACGTTGTCTTCCTTGTCCAACGTCAACTCTTTAGCATATCATACTTTAATGAGTGCTCACAATCATAAAAGATGTCCAAGATAGTATATTTATATGTGAACCTCTCTTTCTTTATTACTTCCTATTGATTGGAACGATGACCAAAACTATGTTTGTCAACTCTCAACAACTTTTATTCATCATACTCTATATGTGAAGTCATTACTCTCCATAAGATCCATATGATCTCTTTATTTATTTTTATTTCTTCTCTTTTATTTTATTCCCTCAAGATCATAGCAAAATAATAAAGCCCTTGACTCAACACTAATCTTTATTATATATAGCTCACGTACTCGATTACATAGAAGGATAGTAAAGCAAAACTCACAACCAGATCATACTAAAACTTTATTCTACTAGATCAAGGTATTATCAAAAGGATCGAACTAAGAAAAACGGTAAAGATAAAAGTGATGGTGATACGATACTGGGGCACTCCCCCAAGCTTGGCAGTTGCCAAGGGGAGTGCCCATACCAGATACTCAGTTCTTCTTTGTTGGTGAAGAAGGTGGAGTTGTTGATGATGTAGGCTTGTCGTCCCTCTTCCAAGGCATAGGCTCGCCATCATAGAAGGATGATCAAGTCTCCTGAATCCCCAAATCTGCAGCCAAAATCATTCCTCTTGAATATATATTCATACTCACAGTTTTGATTTTGCAGGTCATATATCTGGGCTTGGAGGTGCTCGATTTTCTCATAAAGCTTGAAGATGGCCTCCCCAATGTCCTTGACGTCCAGCTTGTGTCTGTTGGTGAACTCCATGATTTTAATGTGATTGGAGTCGAGTCCACGCTCCACCATCTCCTTACACTTGAAAACTTGTTGCTCCAATGCCTCGAGCCTTGCCTCCGTGTTTCCGGTCCTCCTTGGTCCCTCAACATCGCGGATGTGCAACAACCCCTCACGCATCTCAATGGTTTGAGGGTGTTGCAGCACCTCCGTGAGGTAGGGGTCGATGACCTTCTCGAAGAACTTGTCCTTGGGGGCACTTGAAGACAACATGACGACCTAGATTTGTCAAAAAAACAGCTCGAAACAAAGACAAGAGAATTTGCGAGATACGGTGGTGAAAACCTTCGGCAGATTATATAATGAATTTTGACCGACTAAAAGAAGTATTGTGCAAGAAAACGGAGTCCGGAGAGTGCACGAGGTGCCCACGAGGTAGGGAGCACGCCCAGGGGGGTAAGGCGCGCCTCCCACCCTCGTGGAAGCCTCGTGTCCTTCCTGGACTGCTTCTTATTTTCCTATTTTCTTATATATTTCAAAACGAAGAAATATTGCCATTAGAACTATTTTGGAGTCGGTTTACTTACTGTACCACATACCCATTCCTTTTCAGAGTCTGAACCGTTCTGGAAAGTGTCCCTTATGTATTCCTCCGGGGTTACGGTTTCAATAATATTAGTTTCAACATTTATGGGATTACCTGAGATATAATGTTTGATTCTTTGACCATTTACCACCCTCGGATTTGTGCCTTCAAAGTTGTTGATTTTTATGGCACCGGAACGATAGACCTCCTCAATAACGTAAGGACCTTCCCGTTTAGAGAGAAATTTTCCTGCAAAAAATCTTAAATGAGAGTTGTATAGCAATACATAATCACCTACATTAAACTCACGCTTTTGTATCCTTTTGTCATGCCATCCTTTAACTTTTTCTTTAAACAGCCTGGCATTTTCATAAGCCTGGGTTCTCCATTCATCAAGTGAGCTAATGTCAAATAGCCTCTTCTCACCGGCAAGTTTGAAATCATAATTGAGCTCTTTAATGGCCCAATATGCCTTATGTTCCAGCTCAAGAGGTAAATGACATGCTTTACCATAAACCATTTTATAAGGAGACATACCCATAGGTTTTTTATATGCAGTCCTATAGGCCCATAATGCATCATCAAGTTTCTTGGACCAATTCTTTCTAGATCTATTAACAGTCTTTTGCAAAATTAATTTGAGCTCTTTGTTACTCAATTCTACTTGACCACTAGATTGTGGGTGATAAGGAGATGCAATTCTATGATTAACGTCATACTTAGCAAGCATTTTACGAAAGGCACCATGAATAAAATGTGAACCACCATCAGTCATTAAATATCTAGGGAATCCAAACCTCGGGAAAATAACTTCTTTAAGCATCTTAATAGAGGTGTTATGATCAGCACTACTAGTTGGAATAGCTTCTACCCTCTTAGTAACGTAATCAACAGTGACTAAAATATGTGTATACCCATTAGAGGAAGGAAAAGGTCCCATATAATCAAAGCCCCAAACATCAAATGGTTCAATAACAAGTGAATAATTCATAGGCATTTCTTGACATCTACTAATATTACCAATTCTTTGACATTCATCACAAGACAAGAAAAACTTACGGGCATCCTTGAAGAGAGTAGGCCAATAAAACCGGATTGCAATACCTTATGTGCAGTTCTATCTCCAGCATGGTGTCCTCCATAAGCCTCAGAGTGACACTTGCGTAGGATTTGTTCATGTTCATGCTCAGGTACACAACGTCTAATAATACCATCTACTCCTTCTTTATAAAGATGTGGGTCATCCCAAAAGTAATGTCTCAAATCATAGAAGAACTTTTTCTTTTGTTGGTATGTGAAACTAGGTGGTATAAATTTAGCAACAATATAATTAGCATAATCAGCATACCATGGAGCAGTTCGAGAAGCATTTATGACATTTAATTGTTCTTCAGGAAAGCTATGTCAATAGGTAGTGGGTCATCAAGAACATTTTCTAACCTAGACAAGTTGTCTGCAACGGGGTTCTCAGCTCCCTTTCTATCAATAATATGCAAATCAAATTATTGTAGCAAGAGAAACCATCTAATAAGTCTAGGTTTAGCATCTTTATTTTCCATAAGGTATTTAATAGCAGCATGATCAGTGTGAATAGTTACCTTAGAATCAACAATATAAGGTCTAAACTTATCACAAGCAAATACAACTGCTAAAAATTCTTTTTTAGTAGTAGCATAATTTCTCTGGGCATTGTCTAGAGTTTTACTAGCATATTGAATAACATTTAATTTCTTATCAACTCTTTGCCCTAGAACAGCACCTACAACATAATCACTAGCATCACACATAATTTCAAAGGGTAAATTCCAGTTAGGTGGCTGAACAATAGGTGCAAAAATCAATGCTTTCTTAAGTATTTCAAATGTGTTCTTAAGTATTTCAAATGCTTCTACACAATCATCATCAAAGACAAAAGGAATATCCTTTTGTCATAGGTTGGTCAGCGGCCGAGAAATTTTTGAGAAGTCCTTAATGAACCTCCTATAAAAACCGGTATGACCCAGAAAACTTCTTATACCTTTGATGTCCTTGGGACACGACATCTTTTCAATCGCATCAACTTTAGCTTTGTCAATTTCAATACCTCTTTCAGAAATTTTATGCCCCAAGACAATACCTTCATTAACCATAAGGTGGCACTTCTCCCAATTCAAGACAAGATTAGTTTCTTCACATCTCTGCAAAACTCGATCAAGGTTGCTTAAGCAATCATCAAAAGAGGATCCATAAATGGAGAAACCATCCATGAAAACCTCACATATCTTTTCACAAAAGTCAGAGAATATAGCCATCATGCATCTTTGAAAGGTAGAAGGTGCATTACATAAACCAAAAGGCATATGTCTATAAGCAAAAGTACCAAAAGGGCAAGTAAAAGTGGTCTTTGATTGATCATCAGCTGACACAGGTATTTGAGAGAAGCCAGAGTAACCATCTAGAAAGCAAAAATGTGTATGTTTGCATAATCTTTCTAGCATTTGATCAATAAAAGGCAAAGGGTAAAGATCTTTTTAGTAGCCTTATTTAATTTGCAGAAATCAATTACCATCCTATAACGTGTAATAATTCTTTGCGGAATCAATTCATCTTTATCATTAGGAACAACAACAATACCTCCCTTCTTAGGGAAACAATGGATATGACTTACACACTGGCTATCAGCAACGGGATAAATTATACCTGCCTCAAGGAGCTTTAATATTTCCTTTCTTACCACTTCTTTCATCTTAGGATTCAACCGTCGTTGGTGATCAATAATTGGTTTGGCGTCTTTCTCCAAATTTATTTTGTGTTGACATAGAGTGGGACTAATGCCCTTAAGATCATCAAGAATATATCCAATAGCAGCACGGTGCTTCTTCAGAGTTTTCAATAATTTCTCTTCCTCCTTCTCTGAAAGGTTAGCACTAACAGGATATATTTTCTTTTCAACAAGATAAACATATTTAAGAGTATCAGGTAATGGTTTGAGCTCAAACGCGGGATCACCCTTGGGTGGAGGAGGATCCCCTAGGATTTCAACAGGAAAATTGTGTTTCAGAATAGGTCCCTGTTTAAAGAATACTTCATCTATTTCCCTTCTTTCATTCATGAACATATCATTTTCATAGTCTAGCAAATATTGTTCTAATGGATCAGTAGGAGGCACAACAATAGAAGCAAGACCAATAATTTCATCTTTACTAGGAAATTCTTTATCATGGGGTTGTCTACGAAATTTAGCAAAATTAAACTCATGAGACATATCCCCTAAACCAATAGTAACAACATCCTTCTTGCAATCTATCTTAGCATTAACAGTATTCAAGAAGGGTCTACCAAATATAATGGGACAAAAGCTATCTTGTGGGGAACCAAGAACAAGAAAATCAGTAGGATATTTAGCTTTCCCACACAAGACTTTAACATCTCTAACAATCCCAACTGGTAAAATAGTGTCTCTATTGGCAAGCTTAATGGTAACATCAATATCTTCTATCTCAGCTGGTGCAATATCATGAATAATTTCTTTGTATAAGGAAATAGGTATTGCACTAGCACTAGCACCCATATCACATAAGCCATGATAGCAATGATCTCCTATTTTAACAGAAATAATAGTCATGCCTACAACAGGTCTATGTTTATTTTTAGTATCAGGCCTAGCAGTTCTAGCAGCTTCATCACATAAGTAAATAACATGCCCATCAATTTTATCGGCCAAGAGATCTTTAACCATAGCAATATTAGGTTCAACTTTAACTTGCGCAGGAGGTGTATAAGTTCTAATATTACTTTTGTTGACTACAGTTGAAGCTTTAGCATGATCCTTTATTCTAACAGGGAAAGGTGGTTTCTCAACATAAGCAGTAGGAACAATAGGATCACTATAAGTGATAGTCTTTTATTCAACTTTAATAGGTGCAACTACTTTTACTTCAATGGGAGGATTATATTTAAACCACTTCTCCTTAGGGAGATCAACATGAGTAGCAAAGGATTCACAGAAAGAAGCTACTATCTCAGAGTCAAGTCCATATTTAGTGCTAAATTTACGGAAAACATCGGTATCCAGTGTTATACCTGACTCTTTACCTTCATTGAGATCCCAATCTTCAGAGTTGTGTTTAATTCTCTCCAATAAATTCCATTTGAATTCAATAGTCTTCATCATAAAGGAACCAGTACAAGAAGTATCGAGCATGGACCGATTGTTGTTAGAAAGCCGAGCATAAAATTTTTGAATAATCATTTCTCTTGAGAGCTCACGATTGGGGCATGAATATAACATTGACTTAAGCCTCCCCAAGATTGAACGATTATTTCTTCTTTGCGAGGCCAAAAATTATATATATAATTACGATCACGATGAACAAGATGCATAGGATAAAATTTCTGATGGAATTCCAATTTCAACTGTTTGTAGTCCCATGATCCCATATCATCACATAGCCTATACAATGTCAATGCATCTCCCTTCAAAGATAAAGGGAAGACCTTCTTCTTGATAACATCATCGGGCATAACTGCAAGCTTAAATAATCCACAAACTTCATCCATGTAGATTAAGTGTAAGTCGGGATGCAATGTTCCATCTCCTGCAAAAGGATTAGCTAGCAGTTTCTCTATCATACCCGAAGGAATTTCTAAGTAAACATTTTAATTTTCAGTAGGTTCATTAGGTTGAGGAGCAACTCTTTGCTCTACTGGTCGAGGTGAAGATACACCTAACAAGCCCCTCAAAGGATTATGTTCCATAGTAACAAGTGACAGTAAATTTCAGCACACTATATAAATTTTTCCTTACTAAATTCCACCTACCAAAGGCGCTTCACTCCCCGGCAACGGCGCCAAAAAATTGTCTTGATGACCCACAAGTATAGGGGATCTATTGTAGTCCTTTCGATAAGTAAGAGTGTCGAACCCAACGAGGAGCAGAAGGAAACGATAAGCGGTTTTCAGCAAGGTATTCTCTACAAGCACTGAAATTATCTATAACAGATAGTTTTGTGATAAGGTAATTTGTAACGAGTAGAAAATAATAGAAGTAAATAAGGTGCAGCAAGATGGCCCAATCCTTTTTTGTAGAAAAGGACAAGCCTGGACAAACTCTTATATGAATGAAAGCGCTCCCGAGGACACATGGGAATTATCGTCAAGCTAGTTTTCATCACGATCATATGATTCGCATTTGGTACTTTGATAATTTGATATGTGGGTGGACCGGTGCTTGGGTGTTGTCCTTATTTGGACAAGCATCCCACTTATGATTAACCCCTATTGCAAGCATCCGCAACTACAACAGAAGTATTAAGGTAAACCTAACCATAGCATGAAACATATGGATCCAAATCAGCACCTTACGAAGCAACGCATAAACTAGGGTTTAAGCTTCTGTCACTCTAGCAACCCATCATCTCCTTATTAATTACCAATGCCTCCCTCTAGGCCCAAACAATGGTGAAGTATCATGTAGTCGACGTTCACATGACACCACTAGAGGGATGACAACATACATCTCGTCAAAATATCGAACGGATACCAAATTCACATGACTACTGATAGCAAGACTTCTCCCATGTCCCCAGGAACAAACGTAACTACTCACAAAGCATATTCATGTTCATAATCATAGGGGTATTAATATGCATAATGGATCTGAACATATGATCTTCCACCAAGTAAACCAACTAGCATCAACTACAAGGAGTAATCAACACTACTAGCCACCCACAGGTACCAATCTGAGGTTTCGATACAAAGATTGGATACAAGAGATGAACTAGGGTTTGAGATGAGATGGTGCTGGTGAAGATGCTGATGGAGATTGACCCCCTCCCTATGAGAGGATCGTTGGTGATGACGATGGTGATGATTTCCTCCTCCCAGAGGGAAGTTTCCCCGGCAGAACAGCTCTACCGGAGCCCTAGATTGGTTCTGCCAAGGTTCCGCCTCGTGGCGGCGGAGTCTCGCCCCGAAAGCTTGCTTATTATTTTTCCTCGATGAAAGACTCCATATAGCAGAATATGGGCATCAGAGGGCCGCCAGGGGGCCCACGAGGTAGGGGGCGCGCCCCCCACCTTGTGGCCAGGGTGTGGCCCCCCTCTGGAACTTCTTGCACTCAGTATTTTTTATATATTCTAGAAATAGCTTCCGTGAAGTTTCATGACTTTTGGAGCTGTGCATAATAGGTCTCTAATATTTGCTCCTTTTCCAGCCCAGAATCCCAGCTGCCGGCATTCTCCCTCTTCATGTAAACCTTGTAAAATAAGAGAGAATAGGCATAAGTATTGTGACATAATGTGTAATAACAACCCATAATGCAATAGATATCAATATAAAAGCGTGATGCAAGATGGACGTATCAAGAAGGCTGTGAGTTTATGCGAGAGATTCATGAAGGAGATTGTGGTCATGATGCCGGCTCTAAATATCTCGTCGCCAAGGCTTTTCGTCACGGTTTTTATTGGTTGACAGCTCATGTTGATGCTGTGAATTTGGTCAGCAAATGTGACAATTGTCAGAAGTTTCACGATGAGCTCATGTTCCGGCTCAAGAGTTGAGGATGATTCCAATTACTTGGCCGTTTGTGACTTGGGGGCTTGATATGGTTGGGCCCTTCAAGAGGTCCAAGGATAAGAAGATCCACCTTTTGGTGGTAGTTGATAAGTTCACTAAATGGGTTGAAGCAGAGCCGGTTAGTAAGTGTGATACAGAAACGGCGGTTCAATTCATCAAGAAGGTGATCTTCCATTTTGGCTTTCCACACAGCAGTATAACAGATAATGGTACTAATCTCTCTAAAGGCGCTATGAAATAATTTTGTCAACGGGAGCATATTCGGCTTGACGTTTCCTCTGTGGCTCGCCCTCAATCCAATGGTCAAGCAGAACGAGCTAATAAAGAGATTCTGCGAGGCATCATGCCCCGGTTATGGTTCCTTTGAAAAGAATGTCGGGTTGTTGGGTGGAGGAGTTACCTTCAATGTTATGGAGTATCAATACAACCCGAAACAGATCTACATGTTACACACCTTTCTTCATGGTTTATGGAGCGGAGGCGGTTCTCCCTAGTGACATCTGTCACGATTCACCCCGGGTGGCGGCTTACGTTCAAGCTGATAATGAAAAGGCACGTCAAGATGCACTTGACCTGTTAGATGAGGAGCGTGACCTCACGGCGGCCCGTACACAGATTTATCAACAAGATCTATGTCGTTATCACAGCCGTCGGGTCAAGACCAGAACCTTTCAAGAGGGCGACTTAGTGCTCCGGCTCATCCAGGATCAGACGGGTATGCATAAACTGTCACCACCTTGGGAAGGACCTTTTGTGGTCAGCAAGTATCTACATAATGGGTCGTACTATCTTATTGATGTTTGAGACCACAAGGACTCACGCAAATCGGAGGAGGAGACCCGCCGGCCGTGGAATATTGCTCATCTTCGGCCCTACTATACTTGAGCCACCGGCTCTCATGATGTACATAGTTTGATGATGTATATATTATAAATAGTATAATAAAGCCGGCATCCCTGATAATTCAGGGCCTCTGTCGTTTCACTTCTTCGAAGTTGAGTCTTTATCATTGTCTTACATGTTCACTTAAGAGGCTTGACGCCCAAATTACAGGGATCAAAGAGAGTCTGCATGCACGGCACAACTCAAACATAGGTCCCTGACGAGCACAACTTGTCAGTATGTCACTTGGGGGCTTCCTGTTCAAACATAGGTGTATTCACCAAAGAGAACATATCGTTACTACCCTCTTGACCAGGTTATCTTGTTCAAACATAGGTTTATTCACCAAAGAGGACATAACCTTTCCGGGTCATCCTACATGTATACCAGCTGCTTCAACTCCATCAGGTAATCCTGATTGACCCGCCGAACTCTTAACAATCAATCTTTATGGCGTATTCGACCAACGATCTGAGCTTGTTAAGGTTAAAACGCCGGTTTGTCATGTGAGAGCACGGCTTACAAATAGTCAGGATAGATCCAGGCTTCATGGGACGCCTTCCTTGAAACTTGGATAAATCAGCCTGTGATGCATGCTGCTACTCTGACACCACGTACTCCTGATAAGTCTATCTTTACATTGGACCTGGACTTATCTGGGTTCAAATGTCGATTGGGTACTGTGAGTGCCGGCTCACGGAAAGCGCGTACCTTCTAGTGGCCGTCAGGCTAGTTTCATTGAAGAAACTGTGGCTTGGCGGCCTACAAAAGCCTTGATTTTTTTATTTTTTATTTCTATTTTTTATATGATCTCTTCTTTGCCATCTGATTTTTACAAATTGGGCCAAGTTGCCCTACTTGTGCTCATATTTAAAGCATCTTTTGGGTCTTTACAACCCGCCAGGATGGAAGACTCTAAGTCGCCAGAGTATCATAACTTTATGTTTGGAGTTATAGCTCTATAAACTCTGACTGCATCAAGATGATAAACCGACAGTCTAAGCATATACCACAGGTACGATATTTCATTATGTCGGCATTTTGGTCAGACCGGCCCTGGTTATGGACTACTCATCCCTAATGGCTTCAATTGGGTATCATGACCTGCCCGGCGGTCAACTGCCAGGGCATTTGTGATCTAATTTTGTGCAGCGTAATGATCAGTCAGATCTGCATAAATCCACGCTATCATCAGCATAAAGTGATGGTTTCTTAAACTGGCGAATAATCAGTATCGCGCAAAATTGAAACGTGCACGATGGCACAGCGGATTAAAGTTTCACTACCCTATTACATGACTCTGTGAGTCAAATAGACCAAATGTTTTCAAAAGGATCAGATATTTCAACCGCCCGGCGGTTCACCTTCTTGGCGTTGCTGGCTTGAAGCTTCTGGATCATCCTTTTCAGTTTCTTCTTCCTCTTCTGCCGTCTGGAAGTTTGGTGATGGCTAATCGATGCCACATAAAGCTTGAAATTCTGCTTCATCATCTATAAGTTCAGACGGCTCAACTTCAGGGGCAAAAGTATGCTTACGGATTGGAGGGATTAGATCCATCACTCTATAAGCCGGCGTAGGCATCTTCTAATTTTCTTTGTTATAAGCCGGATGGTACTTCGAAAGGTCCAAGTCATTGGCAATCTGAGTTGCCATTGGACGTATTTCTTTCACACAAGCTGCAAATTCCTTTTGGTCAAACGGGGCACCATCCTCTTTTAAGCAGGGGTATCCAGTGGCTACATCAGCCGGGTCTAGTTCTGGTACCCATGCTTTAGCCCGGCTCAAAGCTGTCACGGCGCCGGCTCTTCCAGATGATCGCTTCATCTCGTCAATCCTAGCAGGCAGCGCAGAAAGCTTCTTCAAGACATCTATCAAGAGAGTAGGTGCTGCATTAGTTGGAGAAACTGTGGCTAGTGCATGCTGGGCTCCAGTATAAAGTTGTTCAACAAGAGTGTAAACAGCTTTGAGCTTCACAAGCATATCCTGGTTAAGATTGCTACTCCTAGGATCTAAGTAAATTATAGATTGGTTAGCGGCGATTTATACTATCAAGAAGATGATTCACTTTGGATGGTTAGCAAGGCGACTCACCAAAGATAGCAGAAACCATCTGAGATACATGGTGTTTTAAGCCGGTGAGCTCAGTGGTCACCTCTTGAAGAGCCGTCTCTGCTTTCTCAGCTTGTTGTGTCAAAGCAGTCTTTTCTTCAGACCAAGTTTTTCTCTCCGCCTCAAAGCTGGTTTTCAGTTTTTCCATCTCAGATATGCTGAACTGGAATTTTGACTCGGCCTTCCGGGTCTCAGATTCCTGATTCGACAGCCGGGTCTTTGCATCCACCAATTGTGACTCAAGTTCAGCAGTGGCAGCCTATATAAAACACAGAATTGTCAATACGTTCATATCAGGGTTACAGGAATGTAAGTCCCAAGCCTTTTGCAAGCAACAACACCTGGAACTTGGGGGCTAATGCTTGCCGAAACAATTTTTCGTACAACGGCTCATGTCTTTAAAAGTCCCAAGCACTTTGCAAGCAAGAGTACTTGGCACTTGGGGCTAATGCATATTGCTTGTGCCTTTTTTACTACTTTATGATGACCTGGTTGTGCTGTAAACAATCACAGCCGGCTCATAGGGGCTATACAAATATGCTTTCCCTTTTTCAACAATGGTACAAGTCGGCTTTGGAAGGATTCCGCTACAGATGTTTACGGTTATTCTAAGTATACAACCTATTCAATATTATCATATCCAGTAGACTTGGGGGCTGACAGGTTATACATAACTTGTTTAAAGCAGGAAGTCATACCTCATATTTTTGGTGCATTTGCTTCACCATATCAATTTTAAGATCGCGACTGGAGTGTACTTGGCTGAGGTAGCCAGAGAGTATTTCACTGCTGCTCAATTGAGCATAATGGGAGACATCAAACCTCACTTTCCGCCTTTCAATAACCTCTTGTTTGGCAGAGTACTTGGCCAAAGCTGTTGGATTTCCCGGTTCTGTAAAGCCGGTGCCAGTGATCAGAACGTCGTCAGTATGAGTCTCCAACGGCTAAGTGGACTTGATGGTGTAGTGTTCAAAGAGTTCATATTGGTGTCATCAATGGGGAGATCAGGAATTTCAGGTGGAACATCATGGGCAGGTTCGTCTGGTTGTTTTTCAGAAGCATCGGGTGCAGATACTTGATGTTTCGATTCAACAACTTTAGGATCCTTAGCTGGTTTGGTCACCCTTGCCTTCTTGTTAGGCTTTGCTTGTCCACTGCACGGGTTGTGACAAGTTGATATAATTATAAGAGTATAAAGAGGTACAAAAAAGTAAGTATTATTACCCAGGGGCAGTCTTGAAAGCCGGCAGCTAGGTCTCTGATGAGTCGCCAGAGGAAGAACGGGAAACCTCCTGGTAGTTTGAATCAGAGGAATTAAGTGGATGGCGAACGAGACCCGCCAGTGGGTAAAGAGAATTTAAGTTTGAAAAGACATTGTTTCGGCGTTTCCGTGGAGACGGAGTGTTTGGTAAACGGAGGACAATTCTTCACCTCCGCTTTTTCGAGTCTGGCGTCGGCTCTCATGCTGATGTTGCTTCAAAAGAAAGTGAGTATCCAAATGAGCTAAGGGGTGTGAAAAGCTTACTTTCCGGGTTACTCGTCGAATTTTCTGTCTTGGCAAAGGTGCTGAGCCAGAGGGAATAATGGTTACATTTTCTTCAACTGCTTGGCTGGCCCCCATGTCATCCTAGAGTAGTCAATGTCAATAAGATAATTGAAAAAGGATCCAAGGGAGTCAAGGGCTACCTCCGACTCAGAGCTATCATCTAGCTCAAACATTTTAGAGGCACTTGGTTTCTTCTTATGCTTCTTGGCGGGTTTCTTGGAGGCTCTCTTGGCAGCCCTGGCCTTTTTGGCAGCTTCATGGTCATACTTTGCCTTCCAAAAATCAGATTTAGCCTGTGAAAGACAGTAAAATTGAGTTAGTGCAATATCTGACTAATGAGATGAAAGTAAAGTAAGTTAAGAGACTCACATCTGGCAGCGGGTTAAGTGTGCAGAAAGGGTTCAGACCCACTTTACTGCAGTCTTCTGTAT
This sequence comes from Triticum aestivum, assembly GCF_018294505.1. Lineage (NCBI taxonomy): Eukaryota > Viridiplantae > Streptophyta > Magnoliopsida > Poales > Poaceae > Triticum > Triticum aestivum. The sequence goes on along the minus strand of NC_057806.1, from coordinate 231,773,562 downwards.
CTTCATTCAGAAGGGGTTTTGTCATTTCAGTAATTGCATCATCCGTTAAACGCAAGGGGCTATGGCGTAATGGATCCTTTATACTGCCTGTATAAGTACACATTAAGCCGGGTCGGTGGCTCAAGGGTATGATTCGCCACGAGACCCAGCATCGGACCAAATCAATGCCATTTAGTCCGTTTCCCAGCAAAGCCTTGACCTTCACAATTGTGGGGGCAAGCTTTTAATGTTTAGCGCCTGAGAGCTTTTCTAGAAGATTATGCTTCGGGTCAAGACGTTCAGTATGATAACCCAGCAATGGATTCTCGTCAGCTGAAGAGGTATCCTTGCAGTAAAACCATGCCTGGTTCCAATCCTAGGGGTGATTCGGCAGGCGAGCATAAGGGAAGATGGCATCTCTTCTTCATTGGAATGAGATTCCACCAAGTTCCAAGCTGGGCCCGATTGTAAACTCATTTTGGCGGTTCAAATAGAAAAATTCCCTAAAGAGTTCGACACTGGGCTCCTCTTGAAGATATACTTCGCAAAAGACTTGAAGTTGTAGATGCTTGACACGGAATTGGGTCCGATGTCTTGAGGATGGAGTTGAAAGAAGTGCAGAATATCTCGGAAAATTTTAGAACCGGGTGGTGAGAAGCCCCGATTCATATGATCAGTAAACACAATGACTTCGTCATCTTTGGGCTGAGGTTTTTCTTCGCTTGGAGTAGGGGTGCGATAATGCATGACATTTTTTGCTGGCAAATACCCGATTTTGAAAAAAATCTTTGAGTGTGCCCTCAGTAACCATGGAGGGAACCCAGTTACACGAAGTGACTGTCTTTGGCGTCATTGTGAACAAAGAAGCCTAAAAAAGAAGAAAGGTTTGCCGGTTTAAGTTAATACATTCCTTTAAGCCGGAAATAAAAGCTACAGTGTATAGTCGGAATGGCGGCTTAGATGGGGCCTAATGATATATGGGTAACTGTAAGACGGTGATGTAAGCCGCCATGACCATCACGGATATTCAAAATCTGACAAGAGCAAATTCTACTAAGTGTTGGGACAGACAGGTTTCACAAGTTGAAGCTATAAGATTGGATCTGTAGTTTGTCAGAAAAATGAAATAAAATCTAAATTTAAGGTGGCGGTGGCCGAAAAGTGGGGATGTCCAGATGAGATCTATTTGCAATGGGGATATATTCTGATATTAAAAATCTAGTGTTAAAGCTGCTACCGCACAAGATTGGTGTCGTTTTTCAGATCAAAACTATGAATCTAAGCAAGAAAAGGAAGAACGGTGATGAACACCGACGAACAGGGAAACCCTAAGACAGATTTAAAGGAAAGATGAAGGCTTACTGATGCTGATGAATAGCAGAGGAGTGATCTGATGTTCTGGTTCGTTCAGGGTGATGCAGCGGCCGAAGTCGAGGCAGGAGACGAAGGTCGACGGTGGCGGAGCTCGGGCGCGCTGGAGCGTTGCAAGGAGGAAGAAGAAGGCGAGAAGGCAAGAGGGGAGAATGAAAAGAGGACCCGTGGCCTTATTTATAGGACTAGAAGGATAAGTGGTAGGCGCGAGAATCGAGGAGACAAGGAAATGGATATGTGACGGCATGAGCGCCTTAATTTTCGGAGGTTCATTAAAAGAAAATATTTATTAGGGTTTGGGTCGTATGTAGTATTAATAACATGTGACATCATGGCGAGTTACCGCAATTTTAGGAGGTGACGTCATGGCAGGTTACAACATTTCACTGGAAGATGAAGAAGGATTTTTTCTAAGTGTTGAAGATTGACATGAACAAGTTCAAATCAACCTGGGGCCTAATGTTGGGGATATGACTATTCGATATGACCCGCCCAGGAGGGGTCGGGTTATCACAATGGCGGTTCATCCAGACAAGGCCCATGAGTATGCTGAAGATGGCGGTTCATGAAGTAGGCTTATTAAAGGGCCCAAACCTAAAAGCGTCTTAAGGCCCGTAAGTATAAACTGCCATGTATATGTAACTTGTATGGTAAGGCATGTAAGATAAGTCACCGGGCCGGACACGTTTGTATGAGCCGGTCGGGACTCTGTAAGTCGCAGGGCGTCAACCCATGTATATAAGGGGACAACGCGACAACGGTTTAGGGCAAGAAACAACATATCGAAAGCCAGGCAAAGCGTATCCGCTCCCTGGTAATCGAAACCCTAGTAATACCACCTCATACTGGATTAGGCTTTTACCTTAAATGCAAGGGGCCGAACCAGTATAAACTCCTCGTGTCCTTTGTCCCAATTAACCCATTTAAGCTAATCTCATTGCAATGGCCCCGCAACTAAGTCCTTCCATGAGGACATCTGTCATGACAATTCCACGACAACTCCGGCTCTAGGTTTCTTTCTGGGGGTTTCATGATTTATAGGAATTTTTGGTGTCGGTTTAACATTAGGGGGGGGGGGGTTCCCAAGGGACCCACAAGGCAGGGGGCGCGCCCCCTCCCCTTGTGGTTGCCTCGGGACTCTTCGGGTCCATCTCCGATGCTCCGTGGGCTTCTTCTAGTCCATAAAAAATCACCGTAAATTTTCAGCTCGTTTGGACTCTGTTTGATATTCCTTTTCTATAAAACTCAAAAACAAGGAAAAAACAGAAAGTGGCACTGGGCTCTAGGTTAATAGGTTAGTCCCAAAAATAATATAAAATAGCATACTAATGCATATAAAACATCTAAAATAGATAATATAATAGCATGGAACAATCAAAAATTATAGATACATTGGAGACGTATCATTCCACTTCTTCCTAGTTTAGAAGACGAAGCTTATATTGTTGTCGGGAACTTTGTGCGCATCTTTCCTTCATGGAAAGACTATACCACAGACAAAGAACAATTTCCAATCTTCCTCCGCAACTTACGCGTAAGTAATGTACTAATGTTATGTTGGGGAACGTAGCATGCAATTTCAAAAAATTTCCTAGGATCACGCAAGATCTATCCAGGAGATGCATAGCAACGAGAGGGGAGAGTGTGTCCACATACCCTGATAGACCAAAAGCGGAAGCATTAGGTTAACGCGGTTGATGTAGTTGAACGTCTTCGCGATCCAACCGATCTTAGTACCGAACGTACGGCACCTCCATGTTCAGCACACTTTCAGCTCGATGACGTCCCTTGAACTCTTGATCCAGCAGAGGGTCAAGGGAGAGTTCTGTCAGCACGACGGCGGTGATGGTGATGGTGATGTGATCCACGCAGGGCTTTGCCTATGGAGGGGGGCACCGCACATGGCCATAGCGACCCGACCTCAGACGGTCAAGTCTCTGTGTTCAGTGTCATCCTTGGATCGGTAATGCTGACACACACGGTACTTGAATGGATTTATAATAGAGTAGCAATCACACACTTATTAAAATGAATGTCTCAAGAGAGAGCTTATTACAATAAATATGGCTTAAGGCCATCTAAATAAGATAACAGCGGAAGGCTTGGAAGATTAAGTGAGTCCATCACCTCCAACAGCATAGCTGAGTGCACGACAACGACCTAGCACACCTTACTCTTCGTCTGAAAAGTCCGCAACATGATATGTTGCAGCCCAAAACGGGTTAGCACATGGAATATGCTGGCAATGTAACACAGTAGAGCAATGAACAGAATATATGCCTATCTCTACATGCATATATGGCTGGTGGAGGCTCTATGGTTATAATGTTTTCGCAAAAAGCCAATTTTTCCCTACAGCAAAGGAATATATTTTTTAACTATCATGGTAGTTGTTAAACATTGAGAAGGTTCCTCCAACTCAATCCCCAATTAAAAGTAATTATCAATCCAACAAATTATTTTAGAGTCGTGAGATCAACATGATAATCCAAGAACCAGATACTCAAGATGTCCATAACCGGGGACACGGCTAACCATGATTAGTTTGTACACTCTACAGAGGTTTGCGCACTTTTCCCCACAAGACTCGATCTCCTCCATTGGATTTCTCGCACTACATGGTGTTTGAGAAACGGATGACCGAGACACAGTCTTTCAGAAGCATTAACTCTTTACTCTGGGTGGACAGTTACACCTACTTTCCCCTACATCTGCTAGCCCACCACTGAAAGAGGTCATGCAACATACTCAACTATGCTAGAGCCCATAATAGCTGGTGGCTGCACACGGAATTTTCTAGCATGGATAATCTTATGATACCTTTGAGCCTGGGTGGCGAACCATAGGATGATCACACAGGTACTCCGGGATATCCTAGGACAACACTGGATTCTCCAGGTGCCCGCAACCAATCCACTGAGATGTGTATTTAAGTAGCCACCTTAAGTTTAACCATTAATTAACCAACTCACATCTATCATGGATACACTCAAACCCAAACCACGTCTACGAGCATAGCATGGAATTATAAGCATAACGTAGAAGTAACTCCCAAGGGTTTGATAAATAAAAGGGCAATAGGTTCTACCTCGTCTTCTACTTCCCAAACCCACATGTTAAGAGATCCTACTGATGCAATATTTGAGGGTTGTAACTAATGCATAACTGGGTAATAGAGGGGTATGATCAATGTGTTACTTGCCTTGCTGATGATCCGCAAAATCTAGTGACTCGTAGTAGCACGTTGCGCACTCCGGAAATTCTATGGAAAACAAACAATAGAATACATAAGCACTCAAGCAAAGATGCAAGTATAAAACTTCGAATAAGAAGATCAAATCTAAAAACTCAACTGAAAATATTCGATCTGCAAAAATAATCAATCGAATCGGAGATGGGAACTGAAACTACGGTCAAAAGAACTTCGAAATCAAATCTGCTTGAAACCAAATTTTAAATTGCCAAAACCTTGTTCAAGTTGATTAAACAGAAAGAGGGGCTTGAGATGAAGATTTTGGCGTTGGTTTCACTGGATTTGGACAAACGGTTGAGAAACGGCGAGGTTTGAAGATCAGGGGCTAATCTGCGATAAAAATAATTGCGGATAGGTCCCTGGAGGAAAATAAAATAAAATAAAAGACTAACAAAAGAACGTTCGCTGTCTGAACCTAACCGGCAAATAGCATTCGTAAAAACGAACGAATGGATGGACGTCCGCTAAATAACTAAACCGAGAAAAACCGAACCGATAAAATAAAAAAACGCATGTATGGTTTCTAAAAAACCAATTGGTTTTTACCTAAACCGAAAAAAAATCGGCGGATCCGGATCGGATCGGAAACGGCGGAGGCTCCAGCGGCGAGGTGGCGGCTCCGGCGAGGCGAGACGCTGCAGGGCGGCGGCGGGGTGGGGCGCGGGGCGCGGGCGGCGTGCGGACGCGGGGAAGGCGGCGGCGGTGCCGGGCCGGCTGGGCTTCAGCCCACTTCGGACCGCGAAGAGTTTTTTTAAACAGATTCTGCCAGAAAAAAATCCTAAATAAATAAAGATAAAAATCTAAAAATGCCAAAACAAATGTTCACCGTCTAAATAAAACATTTAGAACAAAGTGAACATTTTCTTGGCCTAATAATGCAATTTTAAAAAAAATGCATATTTTCTAATTCAAATAAAATAGCAATAAAATCCAAATAAAATCACTTATTTGATTTTAATATTTTTCCTCCAATATTTTATTTATTTTGGAGAGGTCATATTATCTCCTCTCATATAGTTTTTAATATGAAATATTTTCGGAGAGAAAAATAATTAAAACCGAAATGATCCTTGTTTCGATATTTGAGAAAATTCAAATATGAAAACGGTAAAAACCCCAACTCTCTCCGTGGGTCCTTGAGTTGCTTAGAATTTTGAAGATCGCAAAGCAAAATGCAAATAAAATATGATATGCATGTGATGACCTATGTATAACATTCCAAATTGGAAATTTGGGATGTTACAAACCTACCCCCCCCCTTAAGGTGAATCTCGCCCTCGAGATTCGGGTTGGCTAGAAAATAGGTGTGGGTGTTCTTTCCATAGATCATCCTCTCGTTCCCAGGTGGCTTCATCCTTGGTATGGTGGCTCCACTGAACTTTGCAAAACTTGATAACCTTATTGTGTGTGACTCGGCTGGCAAACTTGAGAATCTTGACTGGTTTCTCCTCATAGGTCAGATCACTATCCAACTGAATTGCTTCCAGGGGCACTGTGTCACTCAGATGGATATCGGCCATCTCTGCGTGGCACTTCTTCAACTGGGAAACGTGAAACACATCATGAACTCCTAACAGTCCTTTGTGTAACTCCAACTTGTAGGCTACTTCTCCCGTACATTCCAAAACTCGGTATGGTCCTACAAATCTTGGGGCTAACTTTCCCTTAACTCCAAAAAGTTTTAACTCCTCGCATCGGTGACACACGAAGATATGCTCTATCTTTGATTTCATAGACTACCTCCTTGCATTTTGAGTCTGCATAACTTTTCTTCCTGGACTGAGCTACTTTCAGTCTGTCTCGAATCAACTTAACCTTCTCTTCAGACTCTTTGATCAAATCTGGTCCAAACAACTGACGGTGTCCAACTTCATCCCACATTAATGGTGTTCTGCACCTCCTTCCATACAATGCTTCGAAGGGTGCCATCTTCAAACTGGCTTGGTAACTGTTGTTGTATGAGAACTCCGCGTAAGGCAAATTATCGTCCCAACTAGATCCATAATCTAGCGCACGAGCTCTCAACATGTCCTCCAGAATATGATTGACTCTCTCGGCCTGTCCATCTGTCTATGGATGAAAAGTTGTACTGAACTCTAGCCTCGTGCCCAAGGTCTGGTGTAGCTGGTGCCAAAACTTTGAAGTGAAATGCGTCCCTCTATTTGATACAATGGTTCTTGGAACTCCATGCAGACATACGATCCTGGTCATATATATCTTGGCCAACTTCGCACTTGTATAGGTGGTTTTCATAGGGATAAAGTGAGCCACTTTGGTCAAACGATCCACCACTACCCAAATAGAATCGTATCATGATCGGGTTCTGGGCAATCCAGTGATGAAATCCATGCCAAGCTTGTCCCACTCCCATTTGGGAATCGGCATAGGTTGCAGTAATCCTGCTGGCTTCTGATGTTCTTCCTTCACTCTCTGACATACATCACATTCGGCTACATACTCAGCAATATCCTTCTTCATACCAGTCCACCAGAAACGCTCCTTCAAATCCAAATACATCTTGGTGTTTTTGAGGTGTATCGAGTATGGCGAGTCATGAGCTTCCTGAAGTATCAACTTCCTAATCTCCGCATTATTGGGCACATAAACACGGTCCTCAAACCATAAAGTGGCGTGCTCATCCTCACGAAAACCCTTGGCTTTTCCTTTGCTCATTTTCTCCTTTATCTCGGCAATTTCTTTTTCATCCTTCTGAGCTTCTTGAATCTTTCCCAATAATGTCGACTGAACCTCCAATGCTGCAACAAAACCTCTAGGGACTATCTCCAAACGAAGCTACCTGAGATCTTTGGCCAACTCCTTTGGTAAAACTCCGCTTACGAGGGTATTGGCGTAACTCTTCCGTCTCAAGGCGTCTTCTATGACATTAGCCTTGCCTGGATGATAGTGAAACTTCATATCATAATCCTTTATGAGATCCAGCCATCTCCTTTGCCTGAGATTCAGCTCCTTCTGGGTGAAAATGTACTTCAAACTCTTATGATCCATGTACACATCACAATGATTCCCAATAAGAAAATGTCTCCAGGTCTTGAGTGCATGAACTACAGCTGCTAACTCCAAATCATGTGTGGCATCATTCAACTCATGCGGTCGAAGTTGACATGAGGCATACGAAACAACTCTTCCGTCTTGCATAAGTACGCCTCCAAGTCCTAAGCGAGATGCGTCGCAATACACTTGGAAATCCTTGCGTATATCTGGCAGAATCAGCACTGGGGCTGTAGTCAAACGTTTCTCCAACTATTGGAAACTTGTCTCACATTCATCTATCCATTTGAACTTGGTGTCCTTCTTCAACAACTCCGTCATGGGCTTCAAAATCTTAGAGAAATTCTCAATGAATCTCCGATAATATCCCGCGAGTCCAAGAAAACTGTAGATCTCTCCAACTGAGGTGGGTGCCAACCACTTAGTGACTGACTGAACTTTAGTGGAGTCTACTGCTATACCTTCTCCTGATGTAACATGTCCAAGGAACCCAACTTCCTTCAACCAAAACTCACATTTGCTGAACTTGGCATATAACTGATGTTCCCTGAGCATTTCAAGAACTAATCGCAAATGCTCCTTGTGTTCCTCTTCATCCTTCGAGTATACCAATATGTCATCAATGAACACCACAACAAATTTATCCAAGAACTCCATGAACACCTTATTCATCATGCTCGTGAAATAGGCAGGGGCGTTAGTCAATCCAAATGACATAACCGTTTACTCATATAACCCGTACCTGGTGGTGAAAGTTGTCTTAGGTATATCCTGTTGTCGGATCTTCAGCTGGTGGTATCCTGATCGAAGATCGATCTTGGAAAATACTTTAGCTCCTTGCAACTGGTCAAACAAATCATTGATCATCGGCAGTGGATACTTGTTCTTGATTGTCACTTCATTCAATGTGATAATCAACAACCATTCTCAAGGATTTATCCTTCTCCTCAGCCAAGAGCACTGGGGCTCCCCATGGTGACGAACTTCAGCGAATGTAACCTTTCTCCAATAACTCCTTAATCTCCTCCAGATCATTCGCAGGCATCCGGTAGGGTCTCTTCGATATTGGTCCGGTGCCTGGCAACAGCTCTATCAAAAATTCAATGTCTCTATCCGGCGGCATGCCTGGTAGCTCCTGTGGAAATACATCTGGGTAATCCATAACTACAGGCACCTCCTCCTGAACAACACCTATGAGAGAATTTACGTGGGTCCTCTTTGGTGTATGCCAGGATACATACTTAATCCTTTGTCCCTCCGGTGTGGTGAGTAGAATTACTGGCTCAATCGATGTTTCCTCCATACATCGATAGTCAATCCATTCCCAATATCACATCCAATCCTTGTGACTCCAAAATTATCAAGTCGGAGGGGAAAACATGTCTACCTATGGTTAATGGCACCTGAAAACATCATTAGCTTGCCATATGCTCTGCTCCTGGCGAGCTTACTAACATAGGTGTCCTAAGAACCTTGGTGGGCAACTTATACTTATCCACAAATCCACTTGAAATGTATGAATGTGATGCACCAGTATCAAAAAGAACGATTGCAGTAAATGACTTAACCAAAAACTTACCTATTACTGCATCGGGCTGTTCTTCAACCTCCTCCACGTTCACGTGGTTCACCTGTCCCCTATTGAAAGGGTTGGGCTTCTTCCCAGAGCTTCCATTGACATTTCCATTCTTTGCTTCAGAACACTCGGTGGCGTAGTGTCTAGTCTTCCCGCACTTGAAACAAGTGGTGTGAATTAAATCCTTCTTGGCGGGTGTGCTTGGGTTAGAGCGGTTCTGGTTGCTGCCTGCTCCATTCCCGTTTCCAATTTTGGGGCCACTGTGGTTATGCGAATTTCCTCCATTGTGGGTATGGCCTCCATGGTTATGGGTAAATCCTCCCGAGTTCGGGGCGAAACGGGGCTTCTGCTGAGCTCCTAAATTGTACTTCCCTGATCCATACTTCCTTTTGCGGCTCTCAATTTGCTGCTGCTTTCCTTCAATCATGAGGGCCTTATCCACCAATTCCTGGTAGTTGTTAAATGTTGCCACCATCAACTGCACACTCATCTCATCATTCAGCCCTTCCATAAACTTCTCTTGCTTCGCGGCATATGTGGCCACATCATCCAGGGCATAGCGAGCTAACTTGCTAAACTCCTCCACGTATTGCCCTACAGTACGGTTGCCCTGGCGTAAGTTGCGAAACTTATGCTTCTTCATGCTCGTAGCTCCAGTTGAAACATGAGCAGTGCGGAATGCTTGCTGAACTGCTCCCAAGTAACATTGGCTATAGGGAAGGTGGCTGTGTAATTCTCCCACCATGAGGCTGCAGGTCCATCCAATTAGTGTGCGGTAAAACACACCTTATCAGCATCTGTGCAACCTGGAGTGGTCAACTCACTTCCAATCCTGCGTAGCCAGTCATCTGCAACTATGGGCTCGGTGCTACTGGAAAACACCGACGATTGTAACCTTAGAAAACGGGCTAAGTTGTCAACTGGTGGTGGCGGTGGGTTGTTGTTATTGTTGTTGTTGTTGCCCTGATTCTGAACTAGCAACTGCATCCGTGTATTCTGCTGTTGGATCAACTGAGAGAGCTCCGGTGGGAAAGCAAATCTGGGGTCACGTCTCGGAGGCATCTGATGGGTTTAAAGGGGAGAGAATTTAGAATAAATGAGGTCTAGTGGGAAAACACTACCCATATGCACATGAGACAAACACAAACATATCACTCCAAAACAATTTCAAGCAAGGGCATAGAATCGATCTAACTATCGTTACAGTGCTCGGACTACTAATATGTACATGGGGGAAAATACTACTAATAATATGGTGCTCTACTAGAAATTTTGATCGGTAGAAGACTCCATGATATCTGCTCCAACTTCGTCTTCATAATCATCATCACTGGGGTCGGATTCGGTGTCGTCGATGATGATGTAGTCCTTGGGATGGTCATCATCTCCTCCTGGCGTAGGGTCTCCCAAGAATACTCCTAGCTCAGGTCGTCATTCTTTTCCACTAGTATGGTGATTTCCTCCTCGTATCTGTCGCGTGTAGACTTGAGTTTTTCTTCCAGCTCCATGTTCCTAGTCATCAATTTCTTCAGATCTATCATGCTTGCACACATTTGGTTCTCCTGGCGGCGAATGTGCTGGTTTAACTCCTGGATGTAAGCTATAATGGACATGTCCTTCCTGGTGCTGATCATCTCCCATTGTTCATCTCAGCGCCCACATATCTAGTAGATAGTGTCCTTAAGATCCTTGTGATAAACTTCGCCAATGCGTCCTATGGCGATATGGGCTGCCATGCTCTTTCCTAGACTCCAGGTGGGTGCATCAAAGGAAAACTCTATGGGCTCAGTGACTGGCGTGAATGTCCTTCCTGGAAGTTGAACTCGAATCATCCAACGTTCCTATTTTGGTAAAGTTGTGGTGTAGGTCTGGTGAAGCTTGGTATTCCAATGTTCAGGTACCCGGTGACTTCCTTCAAGTGTTGTCCAAAAGGTGTGTCTTCATCCGGCTGTGCAAACTTGTTCCTCGTGTCCGCCATCCTATAGAGTAGGAAATGGAGAGGATTCAGAAATGGGTAGAAAAGAGTGACCTAAGGCTTATCTTAGTGGCTGTGTCCTACATTCAGCGTGGGCTCTGATACCATCTTGTAGCGACCCGACCTCAGACGGTCAAGTCTCTGTGTTCAGTGTCATCCCTGGATCGGTAATGCTGACACACACAGTACTCGAATGGATTTATAACAGAGTAGCAATCACACACTTATTACATTGAATGTCTCAAGAGAGAGCTTATTATAGTAAATATGGCTTAAGGCCATCTAAATAAGATAACGGCAGAAGGCTTGGAAGATAAAGTGAGTCCATCAACTCCAACGGCATAGCTGAGTGCACGACAATGACATAACGCACCTTACTCTTTGTCTGAAAAGTCTGCAACATGATATGTTGCAGCCCGAAACGAGTCAGCACATGGAATATGCTGTCAATGTAACACAGTAGAGCAATGAACAGAATAAATGCCTATCACTACATGCATATATGGCTGGTGGAGGCTCTATGGTTATAATGTTTTCGCAAAAAGCCAATTTTTCCTTACAGCAAAGGAATATATTTTTTAACTATCATGGTAGTTGTTAAACATTGAGAAGTTTCCTCCAACTCAATCCCCAATTAAAAGTAATTATCAACCCAACAAATTAATTTAGAGTGATGAGATCAACATGATAATCCAAGAACCAGATACTCAAGATGTCCATAACCGGGGACATGGCTTACCATGATTAGTTTGTACACTCTGCAGAGGTTTGCGCGCTTTTCCCCACAAGACTCGATCTCCTCCGTTGGATTTCTAGCACTACATGGTGTTTGAGAAACGGATGACCGAGACACAGTCTTTCAGAAGCATTAACTCTTTACTCTGGGTGGACAGTTACACCTACTTTCCCCTACATCTGCTAGCCCACCACTGAAAGAGGTCATGCAACATACTCAACTATGCTAGAGCCCGTAATAGCTTGTGGCTACACACAGAAGTTTCTAGCATGAATAATCTTATGATCCCTTTGAGCCAGGGTGGCGAACCATAGGATGATCACACGGGTACTTCGGGATATCCTAGGACAACACTGGATTCTCCAGGTGCCCGCAACCAATCCACTGAGATGTGTATTTAAGTAGCCACCTTAAGTTTAACCATTAATTAACAAACTCACATCTGTCATGGATACACTCAAACCCAAACCACGTCTACGAGCATAGCATGGCATTATAAGCATGATACGTCTCCAACGTATCTATAATTTTTGATTGTTCCATGCTATTATATTATCAACCTTGGATGTTTTATATGCATTTATATGCTATTTTATATGATTTTTGGGACTAACCTATTAACCTAGAGCCTAGTGCCAGTTTCTGTTTTTTCCTTGTCTTAGAGTATCGCAGAAAAGGAAAATCAAACAGAGTCTAATTGACCTGAAACTTCATGGAACTTATTTTTGGAACGGAAGCAATCCAGGAGACTTGGAGTAGATGTCTGGGAAGCTTCAAGGTGGCCACAGTGCAGGGAGGCGTGCCCTGCCCCCCTGGGCGCGCCCCCACCCTCGTGGGCCCCTCGTGGCTCCCCTGACCGGCTTCTTTCGCCTATATATGTCCATATACCCTAAAAACTTCGGGGAGCAGAATAGATCGGGAGTTCCGCCGCAGAAGCCTCCGTAGCCACCGAAAACCAATCTAGACCCGTTCCGGCACCCTGCCGGAGGGGGGTCCCTCTCTGGTGGCCATCTTCATCATCCCGACGCTCTCCATGACAAGGAGGGAGTAGTTCACCCTCGGGGCTGAGGGTATGTACCAGTAGCTATGTGTTTGATCTCTCTCTCGTGTTCTTGAGTCGGCACGATCTTGATGTATCGTGAGCTTTGCTATTATATTTGGATCTTATGATGTTTCTCCCCCTCTACTCTCTTGTGATGAATTGAGTTTTCCCTTTGAAGTTATCTTATCGGATTGAGTCTTTAAGGATTTGAGAACACTTTATGTATGCCTTGCATGTGCTTATCTGTGGTGACAATGGGATATCACGTGATCCACTTGATGTATGTTTTGGTGATCAACTTGTGAGTTTCGTGACCTCGTGAACTTATGCATAGGGGTTGGCACATGTTTTCGTCTTGACTCTCCGGTATAAACTTTGGGGCACTCTTTGAAGTTCTTTGTGTTGGTTGAATAGATGAATCTGAGATTGTGTGATGCATATCGTATAATCATACCCACGGATACTTGAGGTGACATTGGAGTATCTAGGTGACATTAGGGTTTTGGTTGATTTGTGTCTTAAGGTGTTATTCTAGTACGAACTCTATGATAGATTGAACGGAAAGAATAGCTTCGTGTTATTTTACTACGTACTCTTGAATAGATCGATCAGAAAGGATAATTTTGAGGTGGTTTCGTACCCTACAATAATCTCTTCATTTGTTCTCCGCTATTAGTGACTTTGGAGTGACTCTTTGTTGCATGTTGAGGGATAGTTATATGATCCAATTATGTTATTATTGTTGAGAGAACTTGCACTAGTGAAAGTATGAACCCTAGGCCTTGTTTCAACGCATTGCAATACCGTTTGTGCTCATTTTACCATTAGTTACCTTGCTGTTTTTATATTTTCAGATTACAAAAACCTATATCTATCATCCATATTGCACTTGTATCACCATCTCTTCGCCGAACTAGTGCACCTATACAATTTACCATTGTATTGGGTGTGTTGGGGACACAAGAGACTCTTTGTTATTAGGTTGCAGGGTTGTTTGAGAGAGACCATCTTCATCCTATGCCTCCCATGGATTGATAAACCTTAGGTCGTCCACTTGAGGGAAATTTGCTACTGTCCTACAAACCTTTGCACTTGGAGGCCCAAAAACGTCTACAAGAAGAAGGTTGTGTAGTAGACATCAAGCTCTTTTCTGGCGCCGTTGCCGGGGAGGTTAGCGCTTGAAGGTATATATTTAGATCTTGTAATCGAATATTTTTGTTTCTTTTTTAGCACTAGTTTAGTTTATAAAAGAAAACTACAAAAAATGGAATTGAGTTTGCCTCATACGCTTCATATTTTTAATATCTTTCGTGAGAACGATGGAAAGGAAAATTGTGCTCAAATGCTAGAAGAAGAAGTCTATAAAACTTTTGGCACTAAATCTTTGAATGATGAGCATGATTGCAATGTTGTTAGTGTGAACTCTTTGAATATCCATAGTACTAATGATGATTGCACTAGTCATGATGAAGATATCTCTTATAAGCATGTCGATTTTTGTGGAGTGCATAGAGTTTGCAAGTACATACCAAATAGGGAAGGTAGATTTTGCAAGTGGCATAAGTATTTGGAAACTAAATGGTTGCAAGAAAGGCTAGATATTTGTGCTGAAAATTTAAACTTTCTTAGCTGTGCTTGTGAACTTTGCAATGAACGTGATCATTTCAGTACCCAATGCAAATTGTTTCATGATCATATCGTGTCCAAAAATTGTGATGACTTGATTTCCCTTACACAACATAATGAACTTAGTTTGCTCTTGGGTTATGAAGAAATGAAACGTATATCTAAGGTTATTCCAGAATTTGCCCTTGATAGAGTTCTTAATTTTGATTTAGAGGAAAGTTATATGTATTGTGCGGTGAATTGCATTGAAAATCCTTATATTGCCAATTACATAAAGACAAGAAAACAAATAGAAGATGAAGAGAATACTAATGAAAGGGAAGAGACTTCCCAATATTCTCCTATTATTTCTTATGATGAATAGGTAACGAGGAGGAGCCTCCTATTCAACCAATCTCGCTAATAAGGAGCTCCGAAAAGAGGATTAAACCCACACATAATGTGAAGAAGAAAAAGGAAAGATGGAGAAGTAAAGGTAAAGAGGTATCCCTTCCAAATGATGTTGCTCCTACTACTCATTGTGATGATGATAATTGCTATACTATCGGTGCTATCCATACTATTAATGATGAGAGTGATTATGCTTATAATATGAAAAGGCCCAAGCTTGGGGTGCTATGTTTGATGAGAATGACATGTTTGAGAATATATTTGCTGCAATTAATGTCTGTCCCAAGCTTGGGGATGCTACGTTTGATGAAGATGATATTTTTAGCCTCCCAAGTTTCGATATGCAAATTTGTTATGATGATAGCATGCCTCCTACTTATGATGATTATATTGATGAAAGTGGGTTTGGAAGAGTGTAAACTTTAGGAAGTAGTAATCCCACTATTTTGGAGGATGTTGAATCTTATTGTGATAATTATGAAAGTGGATTTGGAGAGGTCATGACTTTATTTAGTAATGATTCCACTATCTTGGAAGAGGTTTCAATCAATTATGATGAGAACAAAGTTGCTACCTATGATGATTATTGTGATGATACTTATGCTATAAAAGTAGTGATGATTATATTTATAAAAATTGTCATGATTATGATTACCCCTTTTCTGAAAATTACTCTTTTAATATGGAAACAATTTATAGTATTCGAGTTTCTTACGATACTCCCACTATTCCGAATGAGAAGAATTTTGCTTATGTGGAGAGTAATAAAATTTCTATGCTTGTAGATCATGAAAAGAATGCTTTATGTGATGGTTATATTGTTGAATTCATTCATGATGCTACTGAAAATTATTATGAGGGAGGAATATATTCTTGTAGGAATTGCAATAATATCAAGTTTCCTCTCTATGTGCTTAAAATTTTGAAGTTATGCTTGTTTTACCTTCCTATGCAAGTTGGTTCTTGTTCCCAGAAGTTGTTTGCTCACAAAATCACTATGCATAGGAAGTGGGTTAGACTTAAATGTGCTAGTCATATTCTTCATGATGCTCTCTTTATGTTACAATTCTTATCTTTTATGTGAGCATCGTTGAAATCATCATGCCTACCTAGGGGCGTTAAACGATATCGCTTGTTGGGAGGCAACCCAATTTTATTTTTGTTCCTTGCTTTTGTTCCTGTTTAGTAATAAATTAATCATCTATCCTCTGTTATGATTGTGTTTTTTATGTTTTAATTATTTTTGTGCCAAGTAAAGCCATAAGGATCTTCTTGGGTGATTGTTATTTGATCTTGCTGTAAAAAACAGAAAGTATGCGCTCACGAGAATAATTTTCATTTTTTACCAAAGAGCGATCAAATAACAATTCTAGTTGAAGTATATTAATAAACAAATTTCCTAGTACTTACTAATTGCTCAGGATTTTTGGAGTTACATAAGTATTCGAAACCTACAGATTACTACAGACTGTTCTGTTTTTGACAGATTATGTTCTCTATGTGTTGTTTGCTTATTTTGATGAATCTATGAGTAGTATCGGAGGCTATGAACCATAGAGAAGTTGGAATACAGTAGATATTACACCAATATGAATTTAGAATGAGTTCACAATAGTACTTAAGTGGTGATTTATTTTTTATACTAACGGAGTTTACGAGTTTTCTGTTAAGTTTTGTGTTGTGAAGTTTTCAAGTTTTGGGTGAAGATTCGATGGACTAAGGAATAAGGAGTGGAAAAAGCCTAATCTTGGGGATGCCCAAGGCACCCCAATGTAATCCAAGGACACCAAAAATCCTAAGCTATGGGATGCCCCGGAAGGCATCCCCTCTTTCGTCTACGTTCATCGGTAACTTTACTTGGAGCTATATTTTTATTCACCACATGATATGTGTTTTGCTTGGAGCGTCATTTTATTTTCTTTTTTTTTGCTTGCTGTTTGAATAAAATACCAAGATCTGAAATTCTTAAATGTTAGAGAGTCTTCATATAGTTGCATAATTATTCGACTACTCATTGATCTTCACTTATATCTTTCGGAGTAGTTTGTTGTTGCTCTAGTGCTTCACTTGTATCTTTTTAGAGCACGGTGGTGGTTTTATTTTATAGAAATAGATGAACTCTATTGCACCACTTATATTATTTTGAGAGTCCTAAACAGCATGGTAATTTGCTTTGGTTATGAATTTAGTCCTAATATGATGGGCATCCAAGAGGGGTATAATAAAAACTTTCATATAAAGTGCATTGAATACTATGAGAAGTTTGATACTTGATGATTGTTTTGATATATGAGGATGGTAATATTAGAGTCATGCTAGTTGAGTAGTTGTGAATTTGAGAAATACTTGTGTTGAAGTTTGTGATTCCCGTACCATGCACGTATGGTGAACCATTATGTGATGAAGTCGGAGCATGATTTATTTATTGATTGCCTTCCTTATGAGTGGCGGTCGGGGACGAGTGATGGTATTTTCCTACCAATCTATCCCCCTAGGAGCATGCGCGTAGTACTTTGTTTCGATAACTAATAAATTTTTGCAATAAGTATATGAGTTCTTTATGACTAATGTTGAGTCCATGGATTATACACACTCTCACCCTTCCACCATTGCTAGCCTCTCTAGTACCGCGCAACTTTCGCCGGTACCATAAACCCACCATTTACCTTCCTCAAAACAGCCACCATACCTACCTATTATGGAATTTCCATAGCCATTCCGAGATATATTGCCATGCAACTTTCCACCGTTCCGTTTGTTATGACACGCTTCATCATTGTCATATTGCTTTGCATGATCATGTAGCTGACATCGTATTTGTGGCAAAGCCACCGATCATAATTCTTTCATACATTGCACATCTCGGTACACCGCCGGAGGCATTTATATAGAGTCATACTTTGTTCTAAGCATCGAATTGTAATTCTTGAGTTGTAAGTAAATAAAAGTGTGATGATCATCATTATTAGAGCATTCTCCCATGTGAGGAAAGGATGGTGGAGACTATGATTCCCCCACAAGTCGGGATGAGACTCCGGACGGAAAATAAAAATAAATAAAAAAAAGAGGCCAAAAAAAGAGAAGGCCCAAAAAAACAAAAAAGAGTGAAAAAGAGAGAAGGGGCAATGCTACTATCCTTTTATCACACTTGTTCTTAAAAGTAGCACCATGGTCTTCATGATAGAGAGTCTCCTATGTTGTCACTTTCATATACTAGTGGGAATCTTTCATTATAGAACTTGGCCTGTATATTCCAATGATGGGCTACCTCAAAATGCCCTAGGTCTTCGTGAGCAAGCGAGTTGGATGCACACCCACTTAGTTTCTTTTGTTGAGCTTCCATACACTTATAGCTCTAGTGCATCCGTTGCATGGAAATCCCTACTCACTCACATTGACATCTATTGATGGGCATCTCCATAGACCGTTGATACGCCTAGTTGATGTGAGACTATATTCTCCTTTTTGTCTTCTCCACAACCACCATTCTCCATACACTTATAGCTCTAGTGCTATGTCCATGGCTCACGCTCATGCATTGCATGAAGATTCAAAAGGTTTGAGAACATCAAAAGTATGAAACAATTGCTTGGCTTGTCATCGGGGTTGTGCAAGATTTAAATATTTTGTGTGATGAGGATAGAGCATAGCCAGACTATATGATTTTGTAGGGATAACTTTCTTTGGCCATGTTATTTTGAGAAGACATGATTGCTTAGTTAGAATGCTTGAAGTATTATTATTTTTATGTCGATATTAAAATTTTGTCTTGAATCTTATGGATCTGAATATTCTTACCGCAATAAAGAAGAATACATGGATAAATATGTTAGGTAGCATTCCACATCAAAAATTCTGTTTTTATCATTTACCTACTCGAGAACGAGCAGGAATTAAGGTTGGGGATGCTTGATACGTCTCCAACGTATCTATAATTTTTTATTGTTACATGCTATTATATTCTCAACCTTGGATGTTTTATATGCATTTATATGCTATTTTATATGATTTTTGGGACTAACCTATTAACCTAGAGCCCAGTGCCAGTTTCTGTTTTTTCCTTGTTTTAGAGTATCACAGAAAAGGAAAATCAAACGGAGTCCAATTGACCTGAAACTTCTCGGAACTTATTTTTGGAACCGAAGCAATCCACGAGACTTGGAGTAGACGTCAGGGAAGCTTCAAGGTGGCCACGAGGCAGGGAGGCGCGCCTACCCCCCTAGGCGTGCCCCCCACCCTCGTGGGCCCCTCATGGCTCCCCTGGCCGACTTATTTCGCCTATATATGTCCATATACCCTAAAAACTTCGGGGAGCAGAATAGATCGGGAGTTCCGCCGCCAGAAGCCTCCGTAGCCACCGAAAACCAACCTAGACCTGTTCCAGCACCCTATCGGAGGGGGGAATCCCTCTTCGGTGGCCATCTTCATCATCCCGGCGCTCTCCATGACGAGAAGGGAGTAATTCACCCTCGGGGCTAAGGGTATGTACCAGTAGCTATGTGTTTGATCTCTCTCTCGTGTTCTTGAGTCGGCACGATCTTGATGTATCGTGAGCTTTGCTATTATATTTGGATCTTATGATGTCTCTCCCCCTCTACTTTCTTGTGATGAATTGAGTTTTCCCTTTGAAGTTATCTTATCGGATTGAGTCTTTAAGGATTTGAGAACACTTGATGTATGTTTTGCATGTGCTTATCTGTGGTGACAATGGGATATCACGTGATCCACTTGATGTATGTTTTGGTGATCAACTTGCGAGTTCCGTGACCTCGTGAACTTATGCATAGGGGTTGGCACACGTTTTCGTCTTGACTCTCCGGTAGAAACTTTGGGGCACTCTTTGAAGTTCTTTGTGTTGGTTGAATAGATGAACCTGAGATTGTGTGATGCATATCGTATAATCATACCCACGGATACTTGAGGTGACATTGGAGTATCTAGGTGACATTAGGGTTTTGGTTGATTTGTGTCTTAAGGTGTTATTCTAGTACGAACTCTATGATAGATTGAACGGAAAGAATAGCTTCGTGTTATTTTACTATGGACTCTTGAATAGATCAATCAGAAAGGGTAACTTTGGGGTGGTTTCGTACCCTACAATAATCTCTTTGTTTGTTCTCCGCTATTAGTGACTTTGGAGTGACCCTTTGTTGCATGTTGAGGGATAGTAATATGATCCAATTATGTTATTATTGTTGAGAGAACTTGCACTAGTGAAATATGAACCCTATGCCTTGTTTCAACGCATTACAATACCGTTTGTGCTCACTTTTACGATTAGTTACCTTGTTGTTTTTATATTTTCAGATTACAAAAACCTATATCTATCATCCATATTGCACTTTTATCACCATCTCTTCGCCGAACTAGTGCACCTATACAATTTACCATTGTATTGGGTGTGTTTGGGACACAAGAGACTCTTTGTTATTTGGTTGCAGGGTTGTTTGAGAGAGACCATCTTCATCCTATGCCTCCCATGGATTGATAAACCTTAGGTCATCCACTTGAGGGAAATTTTCTACTATCCTACAAACCTCTGCACTTGGAGGCCCAACAACGTCTACAAGAAGAAGGTTGTGTAGTAGACATCAAAGCATAACGTAGAAGTAACTCCCAAGGGTTTGATAAATAAAAGGGTAATAGGTTCTACCTCATCTTCTACTTCCCAAACCCACATGTTAAGAGATCCTACTCATGCAATATTTGAGGTTTCTAACTAATTCATAAAAATGGGTAATATAGGGGTATGATCAATGTGTTACTTTCCTTGCTGATGATCCGCAAAACCTAGTGACTCGTAGTAGCACGCTGCGCACTTCGGGAATTCTATCGCAAACAAACAATAGCACACATAAGCACTCAAGCAAATATGCAAGTATAAAACTTCAAATAAGAAGATCAAATCCGAAAACTCAACTGAAAAGATTCGATCTGCAAAAGAATCAATCGAATCGAAGCTACGGAACCGAAACTATGGTCAAAAGAACTTCGAAATCAAATCTTCTTGAAACCAAATTTTAAATTGTCAAAACCTTGTTCAAGTTGATTGAACAGAAAGAGGGGCTCAAGATGAAGATTTTGGCGTTGGTTTCACTGGATTTGGACAAACGGTTGAGAAACGGCGAGGGTTTGAAGATCAGGGGCTAATCTGCGATAAAAACAATCACGGATAGGTCCCTGGACGAAAATAAAATAAAATAAAAGACTAGTGAACGTTCGTTGTCTGAACCTAACCGGCGAATAGCGTTCGTAAAAATGAACGAACGGACGGGCGTCCGCTAAATAACTAAACAGAGAAAAACCGAACTGATAAAATAAAAAACGCATCTAGGGTTTCTAAAAAACCGATCAGTTTTTACCTAAACCAAAAAAACGGTGGATCTGGATCGGATCGGGAACGGCGGCGGCTCCGGCGGTGAGGTGGCGGCTCCGGCGAGGCGAGGCGCTGCGGGGTGGGGCACGGGCGGCGTGCGGCGGCGCGGCGATGTGCGGCACAGGCGGCGGCGGCAGGCGTGGCTGCGTGCTGCTGCTGCGGGAGGCGGGGCGAGGTGGGGGTCGAGGCGGCGGAGGCAACATACAAATGGGAGGGGGCTCGTCTTGGGCAGGGGGCAACCGAGGCGGCGGCGGTGTCCCGGACTCCAGCGGAGTCCGACTCGGGCACGGCGTGCGGGCGCGGGGAAGGCGGTGGGGGTGCCGAGCCGGCTGGGCTTCAGTCGAGTTCGGACCGCGAAGAGTTTTTTTTCACAGATTCCGCCGAAAAAATCCTAAATAAATAAAGATAAAAATCTAGAAATGCCAAAACAAATTTTCACCATCTGAATAAAATATTTAGAACAAAGTGAACATTTTCTTGGCCAAATAATGCAATTTTAAAAAATGCATATTTTTCTAATTCAAATAAAATAGCAATAAAATCCAAATAAAATTACTTATTTGATTTTAATATTTTCCTCCAATATTTCATTTATTTTGGAGAAGTCATATTATCTCCTCTCATATAGTTTTTAATATGAAATATTTTTGAAGAGAAAAAAAATTAAAACCGAAATGATCCTTGTTTCGATATTTGAGAAAATTCAAATATGAAAACGGTGAAACCCCCAACTCTCTCCATGGTCCTTGAGTTGCTTAGAATTTCGAGGATCGCAAAGCAAAATGCAAATAAAATATGATATGCATATGATGACCTATGTATAACATTCCAAATTGGAACTTTGGGATGTTACACGGCTAAGAGAACAATTGATGTGCCTTTGGGGTGCCCCTCGCCCCCGTATATAAAGGAGGAGAGGGGAGGACGGCCGGCCCAAGGGGGCGCGCCAAGTGGGGGGAGTCCCACTAGGACGCCTAGTCCTGGTCGGCTCCCCCCTTCCTTCCAACAGAGAGGGGGAAAGGGGAAAGAGGTGGAGAGGGAGAAGGAAAGGGGGGCCACGCCCCCACCCCTTGTCCAATTCGGAGTGCTAGGGTGTAACGCCCACGATGTGGCTATATCTCCCACGTATCAAAGCACGACTTAGAGGCATAACCGCATTGTAAGCAATGTCACAAGAGGGGTAATCTTTACACATCCCATGTACTGAATAAGGAAAGAGGTACATAGTTGGCTTACAATCGCCACTTCACACAATACATGAATATAGCATTACAACATCCAGATACAATCAAGGTCCAACTACGGAACCAAAATAAAAGAAGACTACCCCTAGTGCTACAGATCCCTGATCGTCCCAACTGGGCTCCACTACCGATCAACTGAAACGAAACAACACAACGAACACGGACTTCATCGACCTCCTCCTTGAGCTTGGTTGTGTCACTTGCACGGTATCATCGGCACCTGCAATCTGGTTCTGGAAGTATCTGTGAGTCACGGGGACTCAGCAATCTCACACCCTCGCGATCAAGACTATTTAAGCTTACGGGTAGGTAAAAGGTATGAGGTGGAGCTGCAGCAAGCACTAGCATATATGGTGGCTAACTTACGCAAATGAGAGCGAGAAGAGAAGGCAAGGCACGGTCGAGAAACTATGATCAAGAAGTGATCCTAGAACAACCTACGTCAAGCATAACTCCAACACCGTGTTCACTTCCCGGACTCCGCCGGAAAGAGACCATCACGGCTACACACGCGGTTGATGCATTTTAATTAAGTTAAGTGTCAAGTTCTCTACAGCCGGACATTAACAAATTCCCATCTGCCCATAACCGCGGGCACGGCTTTTGAAAGTTCAAAACCCTGCAGGGGTGTCCCAACTTAGCCCATCACAAGCTCTCACGGTCAACGAAGGATATTCCTTCCCCAAGACAACCTGATCAGACTCGGAATCCTGGTTACAAGACATCTCGACAATGGTAAAACTAAACCAGCAAAGCCGCCCGATGCGCCGACATCCTAATAGGAGCTGCACATATCTCGTTCTCAGGGCAACACCGGATGAGCGCTACGTACAGCTAAAACCAGCCCTGAAGTTTCCCCGAGGTGGCGCCGCAAGTGACTCTATTTCCGACCAACACTTAGAGAAGCACTGGCCCGGGGGGTTAAAATAAAGATGACCCTTGAGTCTGCAGAACCCAAGGGAAGGTGATAGGTTGTTAGTGCAAATGGTAAAACCAATGTTGGGCCTTGCTGGAGGAGTTTTATTCAAAGCGAACTGTCAAGGGGTTCCCGTTATGACCCAACCGTGTAAGGAACGCAAAATCAAGGAACATAACACCGGTATGACGGAAACTAGGGCGGCAAGAGTGTAACAAAACACCAGGCATAAGGCCGAGCCTTCCACCCTTTACCAAGTATATAGATGCATTAATTAAATAAGAGATATTGTGATATCCCAACAAAATCATGTTCCAACAAGGAACAAACTCCAATCTTCACCTGCAACTAGCAACGCTATAAGAGGGGCTGAGCAAAGCGATAACATAGCCAAACAACGGTTTGCTAGGACAAGGTGGGTTAGAGGTTTAACATGGCAATATGGGAGGCATGATAAGCAAGTGGTAGGTATCGTAGCATAGGCATAGCGAAAGAGCTAGCATCTATCAAGCAAAGATAGAAGTGATTTCGAGGGTATGGTCATCTTGCCTGCAAAGTTCTCCAAGTAGCCGAAAGCTTGATCCTCGAAAACGTACTCAACGGGCTCCTCGAACACGAACTCGTCTCCCGGCTCTACCCAAAGAAAGAACCCAAACAAAGGGAGACACAATCAACCATGTGCAATGCACAAACAACATGATGCAAAACATGGCATAATATGCGGGATGTGATATGCAATGCATATGGGTACTCTAGAAGGAAAAGATTGAACCAGGCCTCAACTTGGCAAACCAAGAGTGCCACTGGAAAGAGGAGTTGATTTTGGTCGAAATCGATATAAAGATCACCGGAATTGGATGCACGGTTTGGAAATGGCAAGCAAAACAAATATGGCACCGATCTGCGATTAACAGCACGAGGCCATTTAAATGCATCAAGAACAACAAGCTACTGCACTCTAACATAGCAACAAAGCCATGGCAGGGATACACTCAAGGTGCTTGACAAAAGATGAACACTGAACTATGGCTAATTCACTCAATAGCAGGTTCAAACAAGCATGGAAAAAGTGCACAAGATAACAGGTTACAGACTTAGTGAAAATAGCAACATGTCAGGAATTTAACAACAAGAAGCAATGTTTAGAGCAAGGTAACAACATGCTACAGGAACATATCATGGCAAAGCAAAGCATGGCATGAAGCTACATGAACCTCTTTGGAACCATTCCGGTGTCCGTATATAACCTTCCAATGCATGAATCTTTACCTCTCGACCATTTTGAGACTCCTCATCATGTCTGTGATCTCATCCGGGACTCCGAACAAACTTCGGTCACCAAAACACATAACTCATAATACAAATCGTCATCGAATGTTAAGTGTGCGGACCCTACAGGTTCAAGAACTATGTAGACATGACTGAGAGACATCTCTGGTCAATAACCAATAGCGGAAACTGGATGCTCATATTGGTTCCTACATATTCTACGAAGATCTTTATCGGTCAAACCGCAATAACAACATACGTTATTCCCTTTGTCATCGGTGTGTTACTTGCCGAGATTCGATCGTCGGTATCATCATACCTAGCTCAATCTCGCTACCGGCAAGTCTCTTTAGTCATTTCGTAATACATCACCCCGCAACTAAATCATTAGTCACATTGCTTGCAAGGCTTATAGTGATGTGCATTACCGAGAGGGCCCAGTGTCACGACCGGTCTTTCGGGTAATAAATTTCCAGAAAAGACCTTCGTGCTCATCAGCCCCAGGATTACTGTTAACTGATGAGGCTCCAACTTGATACAGAAATTCCAAGCAAAAAACAAAATATGTAGTACAAGGCCATTCTGGCCTGTGAGTACAACAAATGGTTTCTAGTGGTTGATGGCGGAAGCGGGTTGTGAAACATCAGTGTCTATGGGACTCCATTTCCCACGGGAATAGCTGACCAGGTTAACTCCTATCTTCGCGAGGCTGCTATCTCCATTACTTAGGTTCCGGGGCTGTCATCGCGTCGCTCCTCTTCGTGCAAGAAAATCTGGCCAAGACAATAGCCAGGGACAAGCCAGTGAGTACTTTGAATGTACTCGCAAACATTATGAACACAGGTATAATATAACAATCATGTGCTGAAAATATTTTATGCTCATGACGTCAGTCACAAAAGATAAATAAATCTCTGATGCGTGCAAGCAAGTTATTTATAAAATTGCAATAACATAGTAGTATTAAAATTTATGAAATAAACAACAAGCAAAGCCACAGTCGGGCGTCTTAGCGACACCACACAAAGGGCTTTAAAAGAAATGCCACAGTCGGGCGTCTGAGCGACACCACATAAAGGGCTTTAAAAGAAATGCCATAGTCGGGCGTCTGAGCGACACCACATAAAGGGCTTTAAAAGAAATGCCACAGTCGGGCGTCTGAGCGACACCACATAAAGGGCTTTAAAAGAAATGCCATAGTCGGGCGTCTGAGCGACACCACATAAAGGGCTTTAAAAGAAATGCCACAGTCGGGCGTCTGAGCGACACCACATAAAGGGCTTTAAAATAACAATCATAGTGAATATCCCGGAGGTAGAGCCATCCCAGAGATACTCGATAATAACAATAATATCACGGGTTAGTCAACAATAATAATAATCATAATTATCACAAGTCACAGGTAGTAGTTCCAGTTCTGGTTAACAGTTTCACCTCCGAAGACCGACACTAAGACCGACACTTGACCCATCCCAGACTGTAATCCTTAACCATGGACACGGCTATTTGAATAGGTTTAATCTCTGCAGAGGGTGTACTCTTTACCCACGAGTAACGGATTTCTTTAGTCCATCGGGACTAATTCCGTCTACGGTCTTTTTGTTGAAAACACACCTAACTTGCACACACCAGCTTAACTCACACGTGTCTGGAATCACCCACGACACCTGTCAAGCAAACTCTAAGTGCGGAGGCTACAACCTCGCGTAGCATGGGATCAAATTTATATCGCGCGCTCTAAGGGGTGGCCTCCCCTCTCGGTCCCAACCGGAAACACCCATGCCCCCGGACCAGGTAGCCTGCCTACCAGCTACAACCGGTATCTTCCACCATGGCCTCTCTGTATGGTGTGTGCTAGAAAGAGGTTGACAACTTACTAAACCGTACTCTACTTGCTGTAGAGACGAGTGGTAGTACGAAACAAGTATGGGGGTTACTGGAACAAGACTCGATCTACGCTCGACTCAGGAGGTTTAAGTATTCCCTGCATGATTAGTATAACGAATATATTTCATCCAACAGAGTCACCGCTCATATTACCTTACCATGCCATACCAGACATAACCGTCCCGACGAAGACCGGCGACAAACTCATGCCTACCCAAGACAGAGGTTTTCCCGGGTTCCTGCCGGTATGCATGCAAGGCACATGAGGGTGATTATCATCACAAGTGTGTTTATTTCCAACAGCATGGAAATCACTAATATGCACTCATGCATATGATCATACTACATGAAATAACAAGTCCTTCGAAATGCGGTGGTGTTATAAATGTATCAATGATCACACCAAAAATATTATGTCGGGATTCAGAATGCTTGCCTTCAATGTGTGGAAAGGCAGGGTGCACTCCAAAACTTGAAACATTTCTCCTCTCTTCAAAAATCCTATTTTAGCAATATAAAAGAATTAACACACAAAATAAAAACAGCACCAAAAGTTGTTCTGAAATTTTTTCAAATAAATCTTAAAATAAACTAGGTGAAATTTGAGAGATGTAGGAAAAAGAATCAGTTCATTTGGACTTATATTTAAAAAGATAGAGCCAGTCAAAGATTTGGTCAAATCTGATTTTAAATAAAACAGAAAAAGAAAAACGTTTTAGATAGAAATACGCTTTCGGTCATAGGAGGCGTACTTGAGGTTTTACGCCTCCACTTAAAACACGAGGACCGGTGCGGGGGTCACTGACAGTGGGTCCAGGGGGCCCACTGGTCAGGTTTGACTAGTCTTCTCCCTCCACTTCCTCTGTCCCGAGCCGAGGTGGGGCGTCCGGCGATCGTCGCCGGCGAACGGCGTTTCTTCGCGGGCATCTGAGCGCAGGGATGGATCCGCCACTCCTAGGCGGTCCTTCCGGTGGTCGCAGGGTAGCTGGGGGTGGACGGAGTCGCCGGTGGCGAGCTCCGTGGCGGAGGGGGCTTCAGTGACAAAGTGATTTGGTGGCGGCGATGGCTCCCGATCAAACTCAAGTAGGGGGTTGGGTTCCTGGATGGAAGGAGGGGTTCTTGGTGAAGAGAACGAGGAGGGGGAAGCCCTGGTGGCGCCGGAGTGAACGAGACAGTGGCGGCGGCAGGAGTTGCCGGAGATGAAGAAGGCGGCGTTTCCCTGACGATTGCAGGCTATGGGGGTTCCATGGGGGTAGCTTGAGGTTGCGTGCGTGCTCAGAGGGGCTCGGGGTCCCTTTTATAGCGCGACGAGGTCGGTTCCGCGGCGGTGGATAAGGCGGCCGGCGAACCGCCGTTCTGTAGCTACAGGGGAACGTGGCAGCGACGAGAGCTAGGCGACACCCTTGTGGATGAGCTTGAGCTGTTCAAGGGGCCAGGTGGCGAGCCGGGGTGGCTTGGGCGGCGCTGAACGGCGCAGGGCTGTCGGCCGACGCCGGCATGCCGCCAAAAGTGCTCTGGCAGTGGCGCTGTAGGGCGCCAGGGCGGGCTGTCGTGTTGTGGCAAGGCGGGGAGTGCGTGGCGAGGTTCTGCGGTGTGGGCCAAGACAGGGGCGCGACGCGGCGGCTCGTGTGCGCAACTGCAATTTGCGCGCTCTGGGCGCGCCCAGCGCATGCACACCAGATGCTCGGTGAAATGCCATGGCACTCCAGAGCGCTTGGTTGGAGCTGGGAGTTAGCAGGTCTAGGCTATGGCTTGCAAGGAGATCAATGGACAAGCTTAAGGGGTCAGAGGATCAGGTTCACACTGCTAACTAAAATCCATGCCAAATCTGACCATGCACTCCAGGTGTTTGACAAAATGCCACAGGCACTTAGGCAAGTCTTGGAGTGGTCAAAAACTCCAGATCAGTGTCTCCTTAGATGCAAGAGAGAGTGGTGAGGTTATTTGGACAAAAGGGGAAACTTGCTAGTGCAAGTTTTGCAAAACTACATTTCTGGAGAGGAAATAAATGACATTATTTCATGAACCAAAATTAATCCAATGGGTGCATGCTCCTGGATTTAGGGGTTTGGTAGGGCTGTCTACAAGTAGGAGAAAACACAAGATCTTTGGAGCAAAATTAAATAGGGTTGCAGTAGAAATCACAAGGCTGGACCAGAATGAAAAAGAGGTTGATTCACTCAAAATTTTCAAAGAACAGCACTAGGTTTTTGCATAATGTTGAATCATATGCTACTACCAATATCCCATAATTTTGGTGGAGGCTAGAAAGAATTATTTAAAAGGGTTGTAGTGCAAAATTGCTCTTTGGACCAGAGAAGAAAATTGGGTGTAGAGCTCAAAATATTCAATGAACGGAATATATTATTGCACAAAAGTGATTTAGAGACATCACATGACATCTCCAAATTTTGGTTGGATTTTTAGAATAATATATCAAATGGTTGCAGTTCAAAAAGAGCTCCAAAACTTAAAGAAAGTCATTTTAAGGAATAAAGCTCAGAGTGAAATAATTTAATAAATAAATCTCATGTTTGAAAGATGTTTTTAAATGAGAGGGAAAATAAGTCCAATATGTTTTGGAAGGATCCACTTGGGAAAAACTCCTTAATATTAAAATAAAAGTTTTGAAATCAACAGGGATATTCTTGCAGACAAAAATTTTAAACTCTTGGCAAAATTTTAATAACAAAAACCTGGTTAAATTTTTGGGGTGTTACACCCAGAGATACCTCTCCGATACTCGGAGTGACAAATCCTAATCTTGATCTATGCCAACCCAACAAACACCTTTGGAGACACCTGTAGAGCATCTTTATAATCACTCAGTTACTTTGTGACGTTTGATAGCACACAGGGTGTTCCTCCGGTATTTGGGAGTTGCATAATCTCATAGTCATAGGAGTATGTATAAGTCATGAAGAAAGCAATAGCAATAAAACTTAACGATCATTATGCTAAGCTAACGGATGGGTCTTGTCCATCACATCATTCTCTAATGATGTGATCCCATTCATCAAATGACAACAAATGTCTATGGTCAGGAAACTTAACCATCTTTGATCAACGAGCTAGTCAAGTAGAGGCATACTAGGGACACTTTGTTTTGTCTATGTATTCACGCATGCACTAAGTTTCCGGTTAATACAATTCTAGCATGAATAATAAACATTTATCATGGTATAAGGAAATATAAATAACAACTTTATTATTGCCTCTAGGGCATATTTCCTTCATGTTATTCATGGTAATTACTGCATATATTTCTGCTAATAGAAGACACAATATTTCATTCTTTTAAATAGGCGAGGACCAAACTCGATAGTCAAGACGAGCAAGGGTTGGTTGTGCTTTTCAAGCACTCATTGATGAAGTATCGTTCCTACCTGAGGCAAGCGCACTTCGATGTCAAGCCTCTAAATGAAATTTGTGTAAAGTATCCGATGGTACATTTATTAGACAGTGACTGGAATAATCTTGTTACACATTGCTCTCATCTGCAGCATAAGGTACTGTATATGGTATCACATCACAATTTGAACTACATTTTTGCATGTGCCTTACCGTCTCACTTGTACGAAAAATGTTTGCAGAAGAACATTCATTCTCAAGGGACAACAGAATCTCGCAACTACACTGCACACTGCATTGCTCTTGTGAGTACCTCTTGCCTTGTGTGACCATACTAACTTTCATGGCTGGTTGATTATGTAGCATCACTACACATGTTAGCCTCCTTATGCTCCATTTGGTGGACATTATAAGATCCGTATCGACTCTTACATAAATTTACAATCAACCCAATGCTTTTGAAGAGGTTTAGCTCAGCAGTCCTCTTGTAAGGACTGAACGTCTTCTATCATTGTACTTACATTAACAGCTACTCCCTCCGTCCCATAATATAAGAGTGTTTTGTACAGTACACCAGTGTACAAAACACTCTTATATTATGGGAAGGAGGGAATTGGTTCATTGTGTAGCATTATGCATCTTATCTCCCTTGCCCACCATTTACTAAAATATATCACATCTATATTTAATCTTACCAAAAAGTTGAATACACAGACAATGCCAGTGCAGAAGTGTAGCCCATTGCTCTTGTCAATACATTTCGTCCTATAACGCTTGTACTTACAGGAATAGGTAGTTGATTATATAGCATCAAACGGCATCTTATCTTCATTATCCTCTATCCCTACCAGTATTATCATATCTATAATTACTCTCTACAAAATGTAGAGTACAGACAATGCTTATAAAGAAGATTATGTGTTGAAATTCTTGAGTTATCTTGCCCTTGACATGGAGAAGGGCATTATATAGCCGGTGTTAACTATTAATGTAAGTCGGTCCTTCTAAAGCCTTTATCCTCAACTATTGTTTAATTTTCTCATACTCCCTATCGTCAATTGTTGTTTAGTTTGTTGTTTCTATCAAAATGCATGTTCGCAACAACTGTAAGTTCCAAGATTTAGTTGTAAAACCAAATTCCTTATTCATACCATGCACATTACTCAATACAGATCCATTGATTTTATTTAGCCCTACATGTATGCTAGTTTTGTTGATATATAATCCAGTGTTTGGTGAAGCAGCCCACATTTGCACCTTGTCATCTCCTGCTTTATCTTACTGTTTGTTTTTTTTCCTTCATCTATGCTTGTTTTGTTGACATGGTAATCCAGTAGTGTGGTGAAGCTCCCTGCATTATGAACAATGCCAAATTATGCTATTGAGATTTTGAACGGACTCTTTATTTTCTAACTTGAAATTGGATGGAATTGACAGCACAGTTACCATCTTTGTTTATATACGTGCGAAACATGTCATCTCTCTACTTGTTTCAGGGTGATATGCCTAATGGCATGCACAAGTCTGTTGAAGGCTGTGAGACAAACCCAACATATATTGCAGCAAAGAAGGCAAAACATCTTGAAGATAGCGAGACAACCTCAAAGGCATGTCGTCATGTAGTGTTCAAGTTACTTGAGACTAGCAGTCACACAAGCTCATAGAATTCGCTGTCTAAATCAGTTCAACGTCTTCAGTCTCAAGTTCAAGCAGAAAGGCATTCTACAACTCAACTTAGACTTGAAGTCCAATCTCTAAGGAAGATCATGGAGAACACCAATGAGAACCTCATTGCTAAATAGCTACACCTGGAAGCTATGACCGGCATGCAAGGCCGGTCTCACAGCCTTGCTCAGCTGCTTGCGCAGCAGCTCCCGCATGAGGCTAACCTTTCTTGAACTGTCTTGGAAGTGGTCTTTGTTCACTATTATTTTGTTACACTGCAATGGTGCCCAGTTTTTGTAATCTGCTTCTTCGTTGCGCTTTATGATTGGTGGCAAACTTTAATGCCCAATGAATGTAATATACCATAAATCCTTTATTGTATAGTGTAGGTTTATTCTAAGTTACTATGTCGTGATTTATTTATTGTATAGAGTAGGTTTGTTCTTAATTCCTACTAGTTACCGTATATGCCATCATTTGCTATCTGGAAAAAACAGCAAAAATCTGATGTAGTCGATCGGGCCAAAACATTTGCCTCTAACAGGCATGCATTTTAGCAGGCCACAATTGGGCTAGCCCGCAACTTTCTTGGGCCTGCGCTGACCGGCCATTGGGGCCCTTCGTGGACACTATGCGCTAGGCCCACAACTTACATGGGCCTTCATTGGGCCCAAAGTTTAGTTGGGCCTTTAGTGGACCCGGCGCTTAGTTGGCCCATGTAGCTTCGGGCCATTAACAGGCTGAATATTCTAACGAGATGTTACGGCCCAGAAGATACCATGGGCATTTAGCAGGCCAAAATGCATGTTGGGCCTCAATTTTCAATAGTCGTCCACGGGCCTTTAGCAGGCTGAAATGTAGATCGGGCCATTATTGGCCCAGTTATACAATAGGCCGTTACCAGGCCAAAACATATCTCGGGCCTTAGTTGGCCCACTAATATCATGGAACTTTAAGAGGCCGAAAATTTAGCAGAGGCATTAGTGGGCCGAATTATACGACGGGCCTTTAACAGGCCCAAAGTCACGTTGGTCTGAACTATTGCCACCTTGATCACGGGTCGTTAGTGGGTCGGATATCGCGTTGGACCATATATGGCCCGTGGGCAGCACGGGCCATTCCCAAGCCGAAAGACACACCGGGCTGAAATGGGGCCATGTCTACATCAGGCCTCTAACAGGCTGAAATCTCACTGGGCCGTAATTGGGCCCAAATACTCGGCGAACAATTAACGGGCCAGATTTGGCTTTGGGCTGTAAATGGACCATGTTTAAGCAGGTCGTTAGTGGGCTGGCCCTTTTAACCTATATGAGCCTCGGTTGGGCCCTACCACGTGTCGACGTATCATAGGCATGTCTTCTCCATTGGATGGACGACATCTGGCCCACCATGGAGCCGACACATGTTTCCTCCGGCCAATGATATTTTTACACGTGGAAAATCCCCATTGGTCAGGGCTGTTAACGGGTTATCGAATCTAAACCGGGACCCGATAGCTTAACGGTGACCCATTATGGTGGATGCCACATGTCGGTGACCCTTAACGAAAGCACTTCCATGACGCGCCATTTATCGTCATGGAAGTGGACACTTCCGTGATGATAATTTTGGTATTGTCATGGAACACTTCTACGACAGCACATGTATGACTATCTTGATTCTGTCATAAAATCGTCATGGATGTACATGCATGACAGAAAACGTGACCTACTATGACAAACACGTATCATCACGGGAGTGGTTTTTTTTGTAGTGAAAACAAATGCTTTCAAGAATATCCATATATTTTAAATCCTAACGCCAATTTTGACATATTACACATGGAATTTGATTAAAAAATGTGTAGAGACTAAATATGATATTATTTTACATGTTGATTTTTTAAATGCTATTTAGTGTGTAGCTTTAATCAATAGCACACGATCCATCTTTGTTTCGTATTGGCGCCGATATGGTTAAAATGAATACGCCAACAGAACCAGAATGGAGATAACGACACATGTATGCCTTGACAAAATCTCCAGGGCGAAGAAATCAGATTGCTCATTTTATGCCCAAAGAGAGACGCCTTAAATTGACCACATTCAAATACAACGTGGTTGTACGTGCACTGAGGCCACCGCCGACAAGGTGAGAAGAAGGATAAACGGCAACACAGATGAGATGCCATGAGTATGATCTTTTTTTACATGTTAATCATTTTTAAATGCTATTTAGGGTGTAACTTTAATCAATAGCACACGATTCGTCTTTATTATATACCGGTGTCGATCCTGGTTGCAACTAAATATGTCATCAAAACCAAAATGGAGATAACCACATATGCATGCCTCGGCAAAACCTCGCAGGGGAAAATAAATTAGATTGCTCATTTTATGCTCACGGAGAGACGCCTTATGATTGACCACATTCAAACGCGTTGTGGTTGTGCGTGTACTGAGGCCACCATCAACCATCGGGGTGGGAAGAAAAATAAATAGTGTAACATCCCAATTTTCAATTAGATGTTAATCAATTAGGTCATCATATGCATCCATGATCCTTGCATTTTTTTGAATTGGTTTTATTTGGACATTTTGATCCTAGAGACCTTAAGCAACTCAAGGACCATTTGAGAGAGTTGGAAGTTTTCCTAAAATTCCATTTTTGAATTTTTGAATTTGGTAAGTTGGGTCAAAGTGATTTTTATTTGAAATTATTTTTCCAATTATTTTGAAATAAATAGAACAATGAGAGAAGATAATATGACTTCTTCAAAACAGAGGAAATAATGGAAATTTAATTTTAAATAAAAATATGTATTTTATTTGATCTTATTTCAGATTTTATTCGGGTAAATTAGGA
This sequence comes from Triticum aestivum, assembly GCF_018294505.1. Taxonomy (NCBI): domain Eukaryota; kingdom Viridiplantae; phylum Streptophyta; class Magnoliopsida; order Poales; family Poaceae; genus Triticum; species Triticum aestivum. Next base: position 231,739,053 of record NC_057806.1, on the reverse strand, counting down.
AAAAATGGATTTTAGCCCACAAAAATGTTCATCTTGTCCTAAATATTAGTAGAGGACCGTGAAACTTATTTTTCAGATTTTAGGATTTTTATTTATTTTATTTTGGATTTTTCTTTTTCGGCGAAATTATTTTAAAGAAACTCCCGAACTGGGCCGGCCCAGCCGAGCCAGCCCAGCCCGTGCCGCCACCGCCTTCCCTGCCCGAGTCCGGCAGGACTCCGTCGCCGGAGCCATCGGAGCTCGAGACTCCCCCGAGGTTCGCCGCCCCTCCTATACATATAGCGACCCCGAGCCCCCTTGGACCCCGAGTCAGTCGCGCCGCCGCTACCTTTAGTCATCGCGCCGCCCCGCCTCGAAGCTCGCTAGCGCCGCCGTCATTGTCAACGTGCCGCTCGTCGCCGCCGGCGCAGCCCCACGCCGCCCCGCCCGTCTCGCCGGAGCCGCCGCCCCGCTCGTCGTTGACTGCCGCTGGCCGAACCCCGTTTAACCGGTAAACACCATACTGGTTCGCCGGTTACTTCTCGGTTTTTTTGTTTTGGTTTGCTTCGGATAGATCAGTTTTTATTTTTCCGGTTAAGTAGCGAACGTTCATTCGTTTCGATCTCTTAGCGAACAAGTTTGTTCGTTAGTTTCTGTTAGCGGACGTTCATCCGATAGATTTTTCTTTTTCTGTTTATTTTCGGCCAGGGACCTATTCGTGAATAGTTTCTTTATAGATTAGTCCCTGATCTTCAAACCCTCGCTACTTTTTGCTTGTTTGTCCAAATCCAGTGAAACCAACGCCAAAATATTCGTCTTGATCCCCTCTGTCCAGATAATCAACTTGAACATGATTTTGGAAATTTAAAATTTGGTTTCAAGCAGATTTGAATTCGAATTTCTTTTGATCGTAGTTTGAGTTTCATAACTCCGATTCGATTGATTCTTTTTGGAATTCGAAGCTCTTCACTTGAACTTTCAGTTTGGATCTTTTCTTTTGAGTTTTACCTGTGCATCTTATGCTTGAGTGCTTATGTATGCTATTGTTTGTTCACGATAGAGTTTCGGAGTGCGAGACTTGCTACTACGAATCTCTAGGGTTTTCCGATCGTCGGCAAGGCAAGTTCACACTTTAATCATACTATTCCTATACCCAGTTTTACTTGCATTAGTTCACCCTCAAATATTGCATGAGTAGGATTGGGAACATGTGGTTGTTGCTATGTAGTTCATGAGGTAGGAATCTATTACCTTTGATCACCCCGGAAATATACGTTATGCTCATATTGCTTAGCCATGCTCGTAGACGGGGATTGGTATGTGAGAATCATGCAAGTTGTGAGAGATAATAACTAAGGGAAACTTAAGGTGGCTACTTAAGTACACATCTAGGTGGATTGGTTGTGGGCACCTGGGGAATCCAGTGTTGTCCTTGGAGATCCCGGGGTATCCGTGTGATCATCCTATGGAATGCCACCCAGGCTCAAAGGGATCATAAGATTATTCATGCTAGAAACTTCCGTGTGCAGCCACAAGCCATTATGGGCTCTGGCATAGTTAAGTAAGTTGTGGGAAACTTTCCCATGATAGGCTAGCAGATGTAGGGGGATTATAGGTGTACCGGCCTATCTATCAGTTAAGGGGACCTCTTCGGAAAGACTATGTCTCGATCATCCGGTTCTCAAACATCAGGCACTGCGAGAAATTCAAATGAGGAGATCGAGTCTTGTGGGGAAAAGTGCGCAAACCTCTACAGAGTGTACAAACTAATCATGATTAGTCGTGTCCCCGGTTGTGGACAATTTCGAGTATCTGGAAGTGAATTATTGGTTGATCTTATCACTCTATTTAATGAAATTGTTGGGTTATTGATGATTTGGTGATTTTGGGATTGAGTTGGGGTTACCTTCTCAATATGGGTAACTTAACTTAGTAGTAAATAAAATATATTCATTTGTTGTAGGGAAAATTTAGCTTTATGAAAAAATTAAACTTAGAGCCTCCACCAGCCAAATATGCATATAGAGATAGACATTCTCATTATTATTCTATGGTGTGAAGTTGCCAGAACATTCAATGTACTGACCTACATGGCTGCAACGTCTCATGTTGTAGGAATTTTACGATGAGTAAGTCATATGATAGGGTTGCGATGTCTACACTCAACTTTGTCGTTGGTGTTGTCCGGACTCCACAACTTTGTTGTTACTTCCGCTATATGGATTGAGGTAATAGTATTTATGTTACTTTTTACATGTGATTGAACTCTATTATAAATCCTCAAGTATTGTGTGCGTCAGCATCCCGATCCATGGATGACACTTCAGTAGTCACAAGGATTGGATGTGATACTAGGCATGGAATGGCTATCGATGTATGGAGGAAATATTGATTGTGCGAGTAAGTCAATTATCCTCACTACCCCAGAGGGTAAACGGATCAAGTATGTGTCCAGGCATGCGCCAAGGAGGACTCAAGTAAATTCGCTCCCGGGAGTTGTTTAGGAGGAAGTGCCAGTTGTGAAGGATTATCCTGATGTATTCCCAGAGGAACTACCAGGCATGCCACCAGATCCCGATATAGAATTTTTGATAGAGCTGTTACCAGGCACCGAACCAATATCGAAGAGACCGTATCTAATGCCCGCAAATCATCTAGAGGAAATTAAGAAGCAGATTAAGGAGTTATTGGAGAAAGGTTACATTCGACCAAGTTCATCACCGTGGGGAGCCCCAGTGCTCTTAGTTGAGAAGAAGGATGGATCGTTGAGGATGGTTGTGGATTATCGTGCACTGAATGTGGTGATGATCAAGAACAAGTACCCACTACCGATGATTAATGATTTGTTTGACCAGCTATAGGGAGATAAAGTATTCTCCAAGATCGATCTTCGATCAGGATACCACCAACTGAAGATTTGAGAACATGATATATCTAAGACAGCTTTTACCACAAGATACGGGCTATATGAGTACATTGTCGTGTCTTTCGGTTTGACAAATGCCCCTGCCTACTTTATGAGCATGATGAATAAAGTGTTCATGGAGTTCCTGGATAAGTTTGTTGTGGTGTTCATTGATGATATATTGGTATACTCGAAGAATGAAGAAGAACATAAGGAACATTTGCGCTTAGTTCTCGAGAAGCTTAGGGAACATAAGCTATACACCAAGTTTAGCAAATGTGAGTTTTGGTTGAAAGAAGTTGGATTTCTCGGACATGTTATATCTAGAGAAGGTATAGCAGTCGATCCTTCTAAGGTTCACTATATCACAGAGTGGTTGGCACCCACCTCAGTTGGAGAAATACGCAGTTTTCTTGGACTCGCAGGATATTACCAGAGATTCATTGAAATTTTTCCAAGATTGCAAAGCCCATGACAGAGTTATTAAAGAAGGACACCAAGTTCAAATGGACCAAAGAATGTGAGGCCAGTTTTCAGGAATTGAAGAAACGTTTAGTTATAGCCCAGTGCTAATTCTTCCGGATATACGCAAGGATTTCCAAGTGTATTGTGACGCTTCTCGCCAGGGACTTGGAGGTGTACTTATGCAAGACGGAAGAGTTGTTTCATATGCCTCACGTCAGCTTCGACCTCATGAGTTGAATTATGCCACTCATGATTTGGAGCTAGCAGTCGTAGTGCATGCGCTTAAGGCCTGGAGACATTTTCTTATTGGAAACCGTTGTGATGTATACACGGAGCATAAGAGTTTGAAGTATATCTTCACGCAGAAGGAGTTGAATCTCAGGCAGAGAAGATGGTTGGAACTCATAAAGGATTATGATATGAAGCTACATTATCATCCAGGAAAGGCCAATGTTGTAGCAGACGTGTTGAGCCGCAAGAGTTATGTAAACACTCTCATAACCGGAGGTTTGCCGCGGGAGTTAACAGACGATCTCAAGGAACTTCATTTGGATATAGTTCCGAGAGGTTTTGTTGCAGCGTTGGAAGTTCAGTCCATGTTGTTGGGAAAGATTCGAGAAGCCCAGAAGACTAATAAGGAAATTTTAGAGATAAAGAAGAAGATGAGTAAAGGAAAAGCCAAAGGTTTTTGTGAGGATGAGAATGAAACTTTATGGTTTGAGGATTGTATTTATGTGCCCAATGATGCAGAGATTAGGAAGTTAATACTTCAGGAAGCTCATGACTCGCCATACTCGATTCACCCCAGAAACACGAAGATGTATTTGGATTTGAAGGAACATTTCTGGTGGACAGGTATGAGGAAGGATATTGCCGTGTATGTAGCAGTATGCGACGTCTGTCAGAGAGTGAAGGCAGAGCATCAGAAGCCAACAGGATTACTACAGCCTATGCCGATACCCGAGTGGAAGTGGGATAAACTTGGCATGGATTTCATCACCGGATTACCCAGGACACGATCAGGTTATGATTCCATTTGGGTAGTAGTAGATCGCTTGACTAAAGTGGCTCACCTTATCCCTGTGAAAACCACCTATACAAGCATGAAGTTGGCCAAGATATATATGACCAGGATCGTATGTCTGCATGGAGTTCCGAGGACCATAGTATCTAATAGAGGAACACAGTTTACTTCAAAGTTTTGGAATCAGTTATGCTAGACTTTGGGTACCAGGCTAGAGTTCAGTACAACCTTTCATCCGCAGACCGATGGACACACCGACAGAGACAATCAGATTCTGGAGGACATGTTGAGAGCTTGTGCACTAGATTATGGCTCTAGTTGGGATGATGATTTGCCTTATGCAGAGTTCTCGTACAACAACAGCTACCAGGCTAGTTTGAAGATGGCCCCTTTCGAAGCTTTGTATGGAAGGAGTGCAGGACACCATTGATGTGGGATGAAGTTGGAGACTGTCAGTTGTTCGGACCAGATTTAATCAAAGAGTCTGAAGAGAAGGTTAAGTTGATTTGTGGTAGACTAAAGGTAGCTCATCCCAGGCAGAAGAGTTATGCTGATACTAAACGCAAGGAGGTAGTATATGAAGTCAAAGATAGAGCATATCTTCGTGTGTCACCACTTCGAGGATTTAAACGATTTGGAGTCAAAGGAAAGTTAGCACCACGATTTGTCGGACCATACCGGGTTTTGGAACGTATGGAAGAAGTGGCCTACAAGTTGGAGTTACCTGAAGGTTTGTCAGGAGTTCATGATGTGTTTCACGTTTCCCAGTAGAAGAAGTGCCATGTGGAGATGGCGATATTCCTCTAAGGGATACAGTGCCCCTGGAAGCAATTCAGTTGGAGAGTGACCTAACCTATGAGGAGAAACCCATCAAGATTCTCGAGTTACACGCAGCAAGGTCATCAAGTTTTGCAAAGTTCAATGGAGCCACCATACCGAGGAAGAAGCCACCTGGGAGCAAGAAGAAGACCTACGAAAAGACCACCCACACCTATTTTCTAGCCAACCCAAATCTCGAGGGCAAGATTCATCTTAAGGGGGGTAGGTGATGTAGGGTGGAACCCTATGCGGTCGATCTTTCACGAAAGGAGCGGATCCCGCGAAGAACACGAAGAATACGGGGAAGAACGGAGATAAAACACAAGGGGAAACACTCAAGAACAAGTCCAATCACACATCCACTAGACAATCAAACACACAAGATCCACAAGGTACATGAACAACAAAGGGAAAGATACAAGGTAATTAAGGTTCATCTCCATGAGGAGGTCTTGATGGTAGAGTTCATCCCAAATCCAAAGGAGATGGGGGCTTTAATCCTAGAAGGATCCTCCCACACGGGGGTCTTGACGATATATCCCGCAGGATCTTCTCCTAGATGGAGGTCTTGGCCTCCAATGGAGTAGTAGTCTCTCTCTCTCAAGAGTAGAGTGGTACAAGGAGCAAAGCTCTCTATCAAATGAGCTATCACTTTGCTAACCCTAGGAAGGATTAGGGGAAGGTCTATTTATAGTCTAAGCCACGAAGGGGTAAGTGGGAGAGATATACAAGGCCAAAGTCCCAGCTGCGCACAGGCAGGGTCGGACGTCCGGTTGGCGTCGGAAGTCCGGTCGCTCGCAAGGGTCCGGTCGTCCGGAGGGCGTCGGACGTCCGTCGTTTTGCTTTGGGATGGGTGGCACCGGATTTCCGGTGAGCGTCGGACGTCCGGTGCCTGGGACTTGTCGGACGTCCGGTGTCCGTCAGTCGTCCGGCGGCTGTAGAGGGTCGGACGTCTGACGGCTTCCTGTCATCCGGTCGTTGTAGACTTTGCAGCTCCTTCTTCCGTCTTCTCTTCCAGGCTTCCCTCGCGGATGGTGTAGTTGTACACTTGCGCTCGCACTCCTCCTCGTCGTCCGTACCATTCCGACAATACCTATGCATGCACACGAGTGGAGTGTCACGTAGTATACCATCCTCGAAGGGGTCAAGTGAGCACGTGTAAAGGAGATGATTCACCTTTGTGTATGTGAAGTAGATGTCGCACGTGTCACTTGCCGAATGGACTCTTGACATGGTGATGTCTGTAGGATGCTCCACATCATCTCCCCTCCCTTGGGAAAGATCCGACCTCGGATCAAAATCCAAATCACCATGGGAAAGAGATGGCGTCGCCATGTAGGAGTGGTCGATCACCAAGTTCTCGTCATCTTGAAGCTCGAAATGGGCACCCTCCAATGTCGCGCCATCTTGGGATTCCTTCAAAAGGAGAAAAGACAACAAACACTTGGAAAAACAAATGTGGTTAGCGTAAGTGCTAAACCAAGCATTCAAGAGGTGATTTACCAAACAAGTGTCGTCATCATGCAAAGCATATGGTTTGACAAAGGATTGTGACATGGCATATAAGCACATAAATTGAGCACAAGCAAGGATATCATGGAAACAATTGTGCAAGTGTGAGGTAGTGATGCAAATGTGCGTGACAAGAGAAGAAGCATCTACCTCATGGTCATAGCAAGCATGCATAAAGCTCTCAATGAAAGGTCTATGGTAGGCATAGGAAGCATTCACAACACCAAATAAAATGAAGTGTCTAAACACATGGGTCAAGTGCAAGACAATCCAAGCATAATGTGCATGGGGTGTAGTGAATATAGTGTGGCAATCAACACAATAGAAAGAGCAAGTGTTCATCATGTGTGAGGCAATAAAGGCAAGCATGTAGCAATCGATGAGACATGACATATGTGAAGTGATGACATTGTTGCAACCAAACATATGAGAGGAGCAAGTAATCCAAGAATTGGATGCAACACACAAGGCATATATATCATGATGCATGGAGCGGTGAAAATGACAAGTCAAAGCAAGGTCTCTAACATGTGTGCAATCAAGTGGTCCAAGTCTCATGGTGCAAGCAACACAAGTAGTATGATCCACAATATTCATGCTCATGGTTTTGAAATTCTCAAAAGAGAAGGATATCACCTTGAAAGCGTGTCCTTGTGCGTCCTTCACAATGCCGAAGTACAAGCAAGTGTGATGTAGAATCATCGTAGTAGGAGGTGGTTTGCTCTCAAGAGCTCGGATTGTCAACTCACGTGATGTGGAAGTTGACACAAAGTCCAAGTATCCTACACATGCACAAAACAAAATAAAGAATGTATGTGCATGGTAGATAAACACATCGTCCATCATGATGGTTCCGTTCTTTTGCACATAACTGTTAGAAGCACAAGCGCATGAATAATATGATGCAACAATGGCTATATTCATGACACTAGGTATATGGTGCAAAGAGGCAAGACAAGCATGCTTCACAAGAAAAATGTCAAAATCTACAATCATATGTGAGAATGCTATGGGGGCAAACTCATTATCAAGACTAGGGGCATTGTTGCACTCAATACATGTCAAATCATCTAGCAAGAGAAAGGCAACATATGGAGATATATGACAAGAAGCAACAACAATCATGTGCAAAGCATGTAGATGGTTGTCATCAACCGCATGAAATGAGAAAGTATGAGTCATTGGTGATGCAACATAAGCAAGCATAGTAATCAAGTCGTGCAATCTAGTAGTGCGAAGATGCAACATACTAGAGGAAATTATGGCAATCATGTCATGTGAGCAAATAATAGACATAGACAATACACATGACATATCGCAAGTACGAACACAAAGCAAGATCATAGTATAATCATAGGCATGGGGCACAAAGCAAATATGGCAATAACAAGTGATGTCTCCACCAAGCTTGCAAATACACATACAAGTAGTAGAATCAATCATCATGCATAATGCAAAGCATGGGTCACAAATGCATGGAAAAAGCATGGGAATGAGCATATCATGCAAAGTGAACATGGCAAGATGGGCATAGAATATGTAATGGACAATAATCCATAACCATGTGAGGGACATGTAGAATAAATGCATGAAGACTTCACGTGAAGAGAGCGGTGGGAAAGGCAATCCATGGTATCCCAAGTCATCATTGCTCTCGAGAGCTCGTTCTGTCAACTCATGGGATTGTGAGGTTGACAAATGTTCATGGGTACCTACACAACAAATACACAAGCGAAAGAAATTGTCTGTGTGGTAAATGTACACATCATCCATCATGATGTGTATGTGCACGTGTGAGTTAGTACAAGATAAGCGTCGCTCAAATAAATTTGATGCATGGTATAAGAACATGTCATCCATCATGAAAGAATAGTTATTGTGTATAACACGATGGTGACACAAATTGAGCATAGTAGCATATGGCACAACAATATCATTATGATTCATTGGGAGCATATGGTGCACACAAGTATTGGGATCATGCAATGGATGGGATGAATCAAAATCTCCTAAAATGTATGAGGAAACTATGGGGGTCTCCTCATGAGCAATATTGGAAATATCATATGGAGAAAATGGACAATATCCAAAACAATGCATATCCGAAGCTAGGTGGTTATGGCATGGCATATGAGATAAATGATGCAAAGGTAGCATGTCAATATCATCACAAGAGAAACAAATGCCAATAATCATAGGCTTGTCATCTATGCCATATGTGCAAATTGGGTTTATTTTAATAGCATATTCATAGTCACTATGAAGAGATTGCAAATATGACATATGATTGATCTCATGCATAGCATATGACAAGTCAAGCGGATTGGCAAACATGATGTGACCGAGAGAATTAGCACAAGAAATCCTATGTAACATGGCATCACAACTAATAGACTCCACATGGCAATCATCATACTCATCATAAATGGATAAACCATCGCATGGGGAAGTCGCACTAGCATGAAGCATGGTAATAGGTTGATCAACATCATGCAAGCAATCAATGTCAAGAATGTCCACTAGTGGGACTAGAGCATCACCTTCACCTATGTTACCTTGTTCATTCCACTCAAGTGGTGTAGGTGAGGTGGGAAAGACCAAATGGTGGTCATCTTCATCTTGATGGAACCATGTGGGGGTGCATCATATTCCACCATGGCCATCGTCTTGTCCAAAGGTAGGACGTAGTCGTTGCGAATCGGCGCGTCATCATATTTGGGACCTAGCACCAAATGAGAAGACACAATAGAGGTAGAGGTCAAGTTGTTAGAAATGCAAATGGCCTCACATGCCCTATCAACTATCACACTCTCTCTATGTGGTGGTTCACTCACTCCCTCAAGGTAGGTGCACTCAATCTCACGTATGGTGGAGTCACTCATCTCATTCAAGCGGTGGGGGTTGTGGCTCTCCTCACATGGGAATTGTGGTAACACATCATATATGGGGCTAGTGGTGAAGTCACTCTCACTCTCAATATGGTGGCAAAAGTCACTCAAGTCATCATACTTCACCGTGGTCGAAGGGAAAATCCCATGCTCAACCATCTCATCGCCATCGCCGTGGATGAAGGCCGAAGATGGCACATCATCACTCTCGCCTCCTAAGATGGAAGCATCATCCTTGCTCGTCACCATGTCGCTCGCCTCCAAAGCTTGGTCCTTGATGGTCTCCGTAGTCGTAGTCGTCGCTGCACCATCTTGATAAAGAGTCGAAGTAGACTCGACATCATCAATGCCACAAAGAGGGGTGGCGGTGAAGTCGAACTTGGGAGCATCGTCTTGGAGCTTGTCGGGCTTGGACATCATGGTCGTACTAGCCTCATGCTCGTTCTCATGGAGCTTGGTCATCGCGAAGTGAGCTTGGGGTGGAGAAGCTTTGGCCGTCATGAGTTCTTGTTCCGCCTTGAGAGCACCAATGTAGTTGTCGTCGAGGGACTTGTAGTTCTCGAGGAAGATCATCTTGGAGATGTCGTTGTGCAATCCCATCATGAAGTGGAACTTCATCGAAATGGGGTCGTCCACGCCGGCTCATCTTAAGGCAATCTTCATCTCCTTGAAGTACTCATCGATGTACTTGGATCCTTGGATGGTGTTCTTGTTGCAAATATGCCCTAGAGGCAATAATAAAAGCATTATTATTATATTTCCTTGTTCATGATAATTGTCTTTATTCATGCTATAATTGTGTTATCCGGAAATCGTAATACATGTGTGAATAATAGACACCAACATGTCCCTAGTAAGCCTCTAGTTGACTAGCTCGTTGATCAACAGATAGTCATGGTTTCCTGACTATGGACATTGGATGTCATTGATAACGAGATCACATCATTAGGAGAATGATGTGATGGACAAGACCCAATCCTAAACATAGCACAAGATCGTATAGTTCGTTTGCTAGAGTTTTCCAATGTCAAGTATCCTTTCCTTAGACCATGAGATCGTGTAACTCCCGGATACCGTAGGAGTGCTTTGGGTGTACCAAACGTCACAACGTAACTGGGTGACTATAAAGGTATACTACGGGTATCTCCGAAAGTGTCTGTTGGGTTGACACGGATCAAGACTGGGATTTGTCACTCCGTATGACGGAGAGGTATCACTGGGCCCACTCGGTAATGCATCATCATAATGAGCTCAAAGTGACCAAGTGTCTGGTCACGAGATCATGCATTATGGTACGAGTAAAGTGACTTGCCGATAACGAGATTGAACGAGGTATTGGGATACCGACGATCGGATCTCGGGCAAGTAACATACCGATTGACAAAGGGAATTGTATACGGGGTTGCTTGAATCCTCGACATCGTGGTTCATCCGATGAGATCATCGAGGAGCATGTGGGAGCCAACATGGGTATCCAGATCCCGCTGTTGGTTATTGACCGGAGAGCATCTCGGTCATGTCTACATGTCTCCCGAACCCGTAGGGTCTACACACTTAAGGTTCGGTGACACTAGGGTTGTAGGGATATGTATATGCAGTAACCCGAATGTTGTTCGGAGTCCCGGATGAGATCCCGGACGTCACGAGGAGTTCCGGAATGGTCCGGAGGTAAAGAATTATATATAGGAAGTGCTATTTCGGCCATCGGGACAAGTTTCGGGGTCACCGGTATTGTACCGGGACCACCGGAAGGGTCCCGGGGGTCCACCGGGTGGGGCCACCTATCCCGGAGGGCCCCATGGGCTGAAGTGGGAAGGGATCCAGCCCAAAGTGGGCTGGGGCACCACTTCCCCCTAGGGCCCATGCACCTAGGGTGGGGAAACCCTAAAGGAAAAGTCCTAGGAGGGGAAGGCACCTCCTAGGTGCCTTGGGGAGGAGGGATTCCTCCCCTTGGCCGCACCCCCCTAGGAGATTAGATCTCCTAGGGCCGGCGCCCCCCTCCCTTGGCCCTCCTATATATAGTGGGGAGATGGAGGACTTCTTAACCTTGCCTTTGGTGCCTCCCTCTCCCTCTCCAACACCTCCTCCTCCTCCATAGTGCGAAGCCCTGCCAGAGTACTGCAGCTCCATCACCACCACGCCGTCGTGCTACTGCTGGAGCCATCTCCCTCAACCTCTCCTTCCCCCTTGCTGGATCAAGAAGAAGGAGACGTTACGCTGGCCGTACGTGTGTTGAACGCGGAGGTGCCGTCCGTTCGGTGCTAGGATCTCCGGTGATTCGGATCACGTCGAGTACGACTTCCTCATCCCCGTTCTTTGAACGCTTCCGCGCGTGATCTACAAAGGTATGTAGATGCAATCCAATCACTCGTTGCTAGATGAACTCATAGATGGATCTTGGTGAAACCGTAGGAAAATTTTTGTTTTCTGCAACGTTCCCCAACAGTGGCATCATGAGCTAGGTCTATGCGTAGTTCTCTTGCACGAGTAGAACACAATTTGTTGTGGGCGTTGATGTTGTCAACTTTCTTGCCGCTACTAGTCTTATCTTGCTTCAATGGTATTATGGGATGAAGCGGCCCGGACCAACCTTACACGTACGCTTACGTGAGACCGGTTCCACCGACTAACATGCACAAGTTGCATAAGGTGGCTGGCGGGTGTCTGTCTCTCCTACTTTAGTTGGAGCGGATTCGATGAAAAGGGTCCTTATGAAGGGTAAATAGAAGTTGACAAATCACGTTGTGGCTTTCACGTAGGTAAGAAAACGTTCTTGCTAGAACCCTACTTCAGCCACGTAAAACTTGCAACAACAATTAGAGGACGTCTAACTTGTTTTTGTAGCAAGTGCTTTGTGATATGATATGGCCAAAGTTGTGATGAATGATGAATGATCTATATGTGATGTATGAGATGTTCATGCTATTGTAATAGGAATCACGACTTGCATGTCGATGAGTATGACAACCGGCAGGAGCCATAGGAGTTGTCTATATTCTTTGTATGACCTGCGTGTCATTGAGAAACGCCATGTAAATTACTTTACTTTATTGCTAAACGCGTTAGCCATAGTAGTAGAAGTAATAGTTGGCAAGCAACTTCATGGAGACACGATGATGGAGATCATGATGATGGAGATCATGGTGTCATGCCGGTGACAAGATGATCATGGAGCCCCAAGATGGAGATCAAAGGAGCTATGTGATATTGGCCATATCATGTCACTATTATTATTTGATTGCATGTGATGTTTATCATGTTTTTGCATCTTGTTTGCTTAGAACGACGGTAGCTTAAATAAGATGATCCCTCGCAATAATTTCAAGAAAGTGTTCCCCCTAACTGTGCACCGTTGCGAAGGTTCGTCGTTTCGAAGCACCATGTGATGTTATACTTAGATGACTGGAGGGATGTCTATCTAAGTGGGAGTTCATTATAATTTGATTAGATGAACTTAATTATCATGAACTTAGTCTAAAATCTTTACAATATGTCTTGTAGATCAAATGGCCAACGTAGTCCTCAACTTCAACGCGTTCCTAGAGAAAACCAAGCTGAAAGACGATGGCAGCAACTACACGGACTGGGTCCGGAACCTGAGGATCATCCTCATAGCTGCCAAGAAAGATTATGTCCTACAAGCACCGCTAGGTGACGCACCTATTCTCCCTGCATAACAAGACGTTATAAACGCTTGGCAGGCACGTACCGATGACTACTCCCTTGTTCAGTGCGGCATGCTTTACAGTTTAGAGCCGGGGCTCCAAAAGCGTTTTGAGAGACATGGAGCATATGAGATGTTCGAAGAGCTGAAAATGGTTTTCCAAGCTCATGCCCGGGTCGAGAGATATGAAGTCTCCGACAAATTCTTCAGCTGTAAGATGGAGGAAAATAGTTCTGTCAGTGAGCACATACTCACAATCTCTGGGTTACATAACCGCTTGACTCGGCTGGGAGTTAATCTCCCGGATGACGCGGTCATTGGCAGAATCCTTCAGTCGCTTCCACCGAGCTACAAGAGCTTTGTGATGAACTTCAATATGCAGGGGATGGAAAAGACCATTCCTGAAGTATTTGCAATGCTAAAATCAGCAGAGGTAGAAGTCAAAAAGGAACATCAAGTGTTGATGGTGAATAAAACCACTAAGTTCAAGAAGGGCAAGGGTAAGAAAGCCTTCAAGAAATACGGCAAGGGAGTTGCCGCGCCCGGCAAGCAAGCTGCTGGGAAGAAGCCAAAGAATGGACCCAAGCCCGAGACTGAGTGCTTTTATTGCAAGGAAAGTGGTCACTGGAAGTGGAACTGCCCCAAATACTTAGCGGACAAGAAGGCCGGCAAAACGAAAGGTATATGTGATATACATGTAATTGATGTGTACCTTACTGGTACTCGTAGTAGCTCCTGGGTATTTGATACCGGTGCAGTTGCTCACATTTGTAACTCAAAGCAGGAGCTGCGGAATAAGCGGAGACTGGCGAAGGACGAGGTGACGATGCGCATCGGGAATGGTTCCAAGGTCGATGTGATCGCCGTCGGCACGCTACCTCTACATTTACCTACGGGATTAGTTTTGAACCTCAATAATTGTTATTTAGTGCCAAGTTTGAGCATGAACATTGTATCAGGATCTCGTCTAATACGAGATGGCTACTCATTTAAATCCGAGAATAATGGTTGTTCTATTTATATGAGAGATATGTTTTATGGTCATGCTCCGATGGTGAATGGTTTATTCTTAATGAATCTCGAGCTTAATGCTACACATATTCATAGTGTGAATACCAAAAGATGTAAGATTGATAATGATAGTCCCACATACTTGTGGCACTGCCGCCTTGGTCACATAGGTGTCAAACGCATGAAGAAGCTCCATGCTGATGGACTTTTAGAGTCTCTTGATTACGAATCATTTGACACGTGCGAACCATGCCTCATGGGTAAAATGACCAAGACTCTGTTCTCAGGAACAATGGAGCGAGCAACCAACTTATTGGAAATCATACATACTGATGTGTGCGGTCCAATGAGTGTTGACGCTCGCGGGGGCTATCGTTATGTTCTCACCCTCACTGATGACTTGAGTAGATATGGGTATGTCTACTTAATGAAACACAAGTCTGAAACCTTTGAAAAGTTCAAGGAATTTCAGAGTGAGGTTGAGAATCAACATGACAGGAAAATCAAGTTCCTGCGATCAGATCGTGGAGGAGAATACTTGAGTCATGAGTTTGGCACACACTTAAGAAAATGTGGAATAGTTTCACAACTCACGCCGCCTGGAACACCTCAGTGTAATGGTGTGTCCGAACGTCGTAATCGCACTCTATTAGATATGGTGCGATCTATGATGTCTCTTACCGATTTACCGCTATCTTTTTGGGGCTATGCTTTAGAGACTGCCGCATTCACTTTAAATAGGGCTCCGTCGAAATCCGTTGAGACGACACCATTTGAATTATGGTTTGGGAAGAAACCTAAGCTATCGTTTCTAAAAGTTTGGGGATGCGATGCTTATGTCAGGAAACTTCAACCTGAAAAGCTCGAACCCAAGTCGGAAAAATGCGTCTTCATAGGATACCCTAAAGAAACTATTGGGTATACCTTCTACCTTAGATCCGAAGGCAAGATCTTTGTTGCCAAGAATGGATCCTTTCTAGAGAAGGAGTTTCTCTCGAAAGAAGTAAGTGGGAGGAAAGTAGAACTTGATGAAGTATTACCTCTTGAACCGGAAAATGGCGCAACTCAAGAAAATGTTCCTGAGGTGCCTGCACCGACTAGAGAGGAAGTTAATGATGATGATCAAGATACTTCTGATCAAGCTTCTACTGAAATTCGAAGGTCCACAAGGACACGTTCCGCACCAGAGTGGTACGGCAACCCTGTCTTGGAAATCATGTTGTTAGACAACGGTGAACCTTCGAACTATGAAGAAGCGATGGCGGGCCCGGATTCCGACAAATGGCTAGAAGCCATGAAATCCGAGATAGGATCCATGTATGAAAACGAAGTATGGACTTTGACTGACTTGCCCGTTGAGCGGCGAGCCATAGAAAATAAATGGATCTTTAAGAAGAAGACAGACGCGGATGGTAATGTGACCATCTATAAAGCTCGGCTTGTCGCTAAGGGTTATCGACAAGTTCAAGGGGTTGACTACGATGAGACTTTCTCACCGGTAGCGAAGCTGAAGTCCGTCTGAATCATGTTAGCGATTGCCGCATTCTATGATTATGAGATATGGCAAATGGACGTCAAAATGGCATTCCTTAATGGTTTCCTTAAGGAAGAATTGTATATGATGCAGCCGGAAGGTTTTGTTGATCCTGAGTATGCTGACAAGGTATGCAAGCTCCAACGCTCGATTTATGGGCTGGTGCAAGCATCTCGGAGTTGGAACATTCGCTTTGATGAGATGATCAAAGCGTATGGGTTTACACAGACTTATGGAGAAGCCTGAGTTTACAAGAAAGTGAGTGGGAGCTCTGTAGCATTCCTAATATTATATGTAGATGACATACTTTTGATGGGAAATGATATAGAACTCTTGGACAGCATCAAGGCCTACTTGAATAAGAGTTTTTCAATGAAGGACCTTGGAGAAGCTGCTTATATATTAGGTATCAAGATCTATAGAGACAGATCAAGACACCTCATAGGTCTTTCGCAAAGCACATACCTTGATAAGATATTGAAGAAGTTCAATATGGATCAGTCTAAGAAGGGGTTCTTGCCTGTGTTACAAGGTGTGAAATTGAGCTCGGCTCAATGTTCGACCACGGCAGAAGATATAGAAGAGATGAGTGTCATCCCTTATGCCTCAGCCATAGGTTCTATTATGTATGCCATGCTGTGTACCAGACCTGATGTAAACCTTGCCGTAAGTTTGGTAGGAAGGTACCAAAGTAATCCCGGCAAGGAACACTGGACAGCGGTCAAGAATATCCTGAAGTACCTGAAAAGGACTAAGGAAATGTTTCTCGTCTATGGAGGTGACGAAGAGCTCATCGTAAAGGGTTACGTCGACGCTAGCTTCGACACAGATCTGGATGACTCTAAGTCACAAACCGGATACGTGTATATTTTGAATGGTGGGGCAGTAAGCTGGTGCAGTTGCAAGCAGAGCGTCGTGGCGGGATATACATGTGAAGTGGAGTACATGGCAGCCTCGGAGGCAGCACATGAAGCAATTTGGGTGAAGGAGTTCATCACCGACCTAGGAGTCATACCCAATGCGTCGGGGCCGATCAAGCTCTTCTGTGACAACACTGGAGCTATTGCTCTTGCCAAGGAGCCCAGGTTTCACAAGAAGACAAGGCACATCAAGCGTCGCTTCAACTCCATTCGTGAAAATGTTCAAGATGGAGACATAGATATTTGTAAAGTACACACGGACCTGAATGTAGCAGATCCGTTGACTAAACCTCTCCCTAGAGCAAAACATGATAAACACCAGAATTCCATGGGTGTTCGATTCATCACAATGTAACTAGATTATTGACTCTAGTGCAAGTGGGAGACTGTTGGAAATATGCCCTAGAGGCAATAATAAAAGCATTATTATTATATTTCCTTGTTCATGATAATTGTCTTTATTCATGCTATAATTGTGTTATCCGGAAATTGTAATACATGTGTGAATAATAGACACCAACATGTCCCTAGTAAGCCTCTAGTTGACTAGCTCGTTGATCAACAGATAGTCATGGTTTCCTGACTATGGACATTGGATGTCATTGATAACGAGATCACATCATTAGGAGAAAGATGTGATGGACAAGACCCAATCCTAAACATAGCACAAGATCGTATAGTTCGTTTGCTAGAGTTTTCCAATGTCAAGTATCCTTTCCTTAGACCATGAGATCGTGTAACTCCCGGATACCGTAGGAGTGCTTTGGGTGTACCAAACGTCACAACATAACTGGGTGACTATAAAGGTATACTACGGGTATCTCCGAAAGTGTCTGTTGGGTTGACACGGATCAAGACTGGGATTTGTCACTCCGTATGACGGAGAGGTATCACTGGGCCCACTCGGTAATGCATCATCATAATGAGCTCAAAGTGACCAAGTGTCTGGTCACGAGATCATGCATTACGGTACGAGTAAAGTGACTTGCCGATAACGAGATTGAACGAGGTATTGGGATTCCGACGATCGGATCTCGGGCAAGTAACATACCGATTGACAAAGGGAATTGTATACGGGGTTGCTTGAATCCTCGACATCGTGGTTCATCCGATGAGATCATCGAGGAGCATGTGGGAGCCAACATGGGTATCCAGATCCCGCTGTTGGTTATTGAACGGAGAGCATCTCGGTCATGTCTACATGTCTCCCGAACCCGTAGGGTCTACACACTTAAGGTTCG
Organism: Triticum aestivum; assembly: GCF_018294505.1. Classification (NCBI taxonomy): domain Eukaryota; kingdom Viridiplantae; phylum Streptophyta; class Magnoliopsida; order Poales; family Poaceae; genus Triticum; species Triticum aestivum. Next base: position 231,721,091 of record NC_057806.1, on the reverse strand, counting down.
GTGACGCTAGGGTTGTAGGGATATGTATATGCAGTAACCCGAATGTTGTTCGGAGTCCCGGATGAGATCCCGGACGTCACGAGGAGTTCCGGAATGGTCCAGAGGTAAAGAATTATATATAGGAAGTGCTATTTCGGCCATCGGGACAAGTTTCGGGGTCACCGGTATTGTACCGGGACCACCGGAAGGGTCCCGGGGGTCCACTGGGTGGGGCCACCTATCCCGGAGGGCCCCATGGGCTGAAGTGGGAAGGGATCCATCCCAAAGTGGGCTGGGGCGCCACTTCCCCCTAGGGCCCATGCGCCTAGGGTGGGGAAACCCTAAAGGAAGAGTACTAGGAGGGGAAGGCACCTCCTAGGTGCCTTGGGGAGGAGGGATTCCTCCCCTTGGCCGCACCCCCTAGGAGATTAGATCTCCTAGGGCCGGCCCCCCCCCCCCCCTTGGCCCTCCTATATATAGTGGGGAGATGGAGGACTTCTTAACCTTGCCTTTGGTGCCTCCCTCTCCCTCTCTAACACCTCCTCCTCCTCCATAGTGCTTAGCGAAGCCCTGCCGGAGTACTGCAGCTCCATCACCACCACGCCGTCGTGCTGCTGCTGGAGCCATCTCCCTCAACCTCTCCTTCCCCCTTGCTGGATCAAGAAGAAGGAGACGTTACGCTGACCGTACGTGTGTTGAACGCGGAGGTGCCGTCCGTTCGGCGCTAGGATCTCCGGTGATTCGGATCACATCGAGTACGACTTCCTCATCCCCGTTCTTTGAACGCTTCCGCGCGTGATCTACAAAGGTATGTAGATGCAATCCAATCACTCGTTGCTAGATGAACTCGTAGATGGATCTTGGTGAAACCGTAGGAAAATTTATGTTTTCTGCAACATTCCCCAACAGTTCTCCAATTGGCATTGAAGTTGTTCCGTGTAGGTTGGAGGCACGAACCCTCGCTGCAAAGCTCTCTTCGTCTTGGGCCAACTCATATGCGTGAAGCCACCATGTGGACGCGTAGTCGTGGAAGTTCCTTGTGGTGCACTTCACTTTATCTTCGGGAGGAACTTGATGTAGCTTGAGGTAGTCGTCCATCAAACACTCCCACTCGAGATACTCCTCGGGTTCTAGAGTTCCATAGAAAGAAATCGCGTGGTCGATGTCGAGGTCATAGTAGCTCGTGGAAGTCGTGGACTTGAGCTTGGGGAGCTTCTCTTGAGGTGCTTTTGGGCGAAGATGCCGTATGTCCGTAGGCGAAGATGCCTTGAAGTCGCTTGGCGAAGATGCCAAGGGAGATGGTAAGTCATTGAGCGGTTGTTGGTGTTGAGCTCTTGACCTTCACGTCCTTATTGGTGATGGTGTCGATGCCGATTTGATTTTGCTAGAGATGGTAGCTCGAAGACATGTGCTCTTGAGTGTCTTCTCAAAGATGAGGAAGACCGCTTGTAGGACTTGATGAGGGCTTTGATCTCCTCCATTTGAGCTTGCATCTTGGCGTCGTTGGAGTTGTTCGTGGCATCGAACTCGTCGTTGTTGTTGTAGACCGAAGATGAAATGCCTTGCCTATCCATCATAAGACTCGAGTAGAGGTGAGTAGGAAATGAGATAAACAATACCAAGTTACCTTTTCCCAAAGTTGAGGATGTATCCCGTTTCACTCGATGTGAGATGAAAGAATAGTGGAATTGGTACCGGACTTGTTCACTCACACCTACAAACTAAAACTTATGGAGTAGCTCGGTGAGGATAGTGGCACAAAAATTTAATGCAAAATGTTAGCAAGAGTCAATAATGTTGAAAGAGATTCACAAATTCGCAAGTGAAACAAGTAGACCAATAGCAATATGTGGCACACAGAAACACACACGGATAGATAAATGGGGTCGTGCAACCAAGGAATCAGCTCAAAATGTGGAATCCACGGAAAACGCTCGTGTTGCACAACTCAAGAGAGACGCTAGCACGATTGCTCAATAGGCGGATACGACACTTGTGCATAACCTATTTAGAATCATTATAACTGAGCAACTTTCAAGCCCTCCCAGGCCATTAACCCACACAACCGTCCAATCATCACTTTTTGCGATTTTTGATCGTTGGATTGGCCCTGGATCGCGGGTAGGCTCGCTTCGTTCGCTACAGTTGAGTGCCAGCCGTTCTGGGCCGCTGCTCTAGTGACTTTTTTGGGCCTCTGTCGTTAAATTGGGTTTAATGGGCTTCTATTACCCTCCCATCCGGGGCAGCCGAAGGTACTGGGATTGGGAGGCATACGAGCGATGCGGTAGGTCTGTCCACTCGTGGCCGTAAACCCTAATCCAATCCCGATTGAGGCGCGGCGGAGTGACCGCATACTCCAATCCATCCACTCCTGAATCAGGAAGTCCTGATTCGGTTGCTTCCAAAAAAAGTCCCGATTGGAGGCGCAGCGGGAGCAACCGCATTGAATCCATCCACTCCTGGATCCGAGGTGCAGAGAGGATCCAATGCATCCAGTCTGTCCCGATTCAAGGTGTGGTGGACCGACCACGTCGAATCCATCCAGCCCGGATTCGAGACGCAAAGATGGCCAATTCATCCAGTCCGTGAATCGCCGTTCGGCTGTTCGTCTCTTGAAACTGCTACCGTGGGTTTGAAGGAAGTAGTCACTCTTCAGTTTCTCTCCAGTCATTCATGGCGGATGATGTGCACCCCTCACTGTCATTAATGGATGGCTGGCTCTTTGTTTCTCATTCTTCCGATGTGTATATACGCTTCCTCCATGCTCACTCTTCTAGCTCCGGCGACAGAACATCCATCAGCATGGTGCTCTTCTAGGTTCCCATCTATCTTTATTTTGTATCATCCATGTACGATTTGCTTCTTCCACCCAACGATTACATTGTAACAATGATTACATTGTATCCTCCCAATCTAATTTTGTAGAAAAAAGTATAGATAACCCCCAGAAGTATCCCGTTTGGATCACATAACCCCCCAATGTTTAAAACCGAGTTCTTAATCCCCTGAACTATTCTAAACCGGAAATATCACACCCTGGCACCCACTTTTCTTTGAGACAATGTCGCGAAGCTTTATTAATTCGTCACAATGTTTACAGGGACAGATGGTAGGTTCCCGGGATGGCCTAACCAAACACGGCGGCCACCACCAAGAGATAAAGCATGCCTCGCTAAGTTGTGAGCTTCATAATTGGAGCTCCTAAATTCATGTCTAAAGCTACAAAATTCAAAAGAATTAGAATGGGCTATTATTTCACGTACAATTGCACCGTAGCTCGCCAGATTATCCTTCTGTAGATCCTCCACTACCACTTTGCAATCCGACGCCACTTCAATCTGTCGTAGATATAGATCATGTGCCAGTGCCAGTGCTTCCCTGATCGCCAGGGCTTCAAGGGTTGGTGGATCTACAATGTTTCTGAAACCGCAGGTGGATGCACCGATGAAACGACCTGATTGGTCTCTGCATATCACCCCAATAGACCCGAAACCCTGCCTAGACACAGCCGCGTCAACGTTCATCATAGCATTGTCCGCAGTCGGGGGTATCCACCTTTTTGCGTTCTTGGATCTATGCACCGTCACGACCTAGTTCTTGGCATTTATCATCTTCAGCTCCCCCAAGTAACTTGATATAAAACTGCTCACAGAATGGGGTGATTGATAAATGTTCTCATGGATGGCTTTCCTTCTGGCTCCCCATATCGCCCAAAGTGAGACCACCAAGCGATCAAAAATCTCTTTAGATAGTATTTCATGGATTGCAAACAGCCAATCCTTCAGATGCTCCTTGCCGCGTTCTAGCATATGATGCACCAGTTCTTCAGGAGCAAGCGCCCATACACTTGCAGACATGGGACATGAGAGCAGTGCATGCTTCCATGTGTCCACGGCTCCACAGAGTAGACATGTATTTTCTGTTGCCATGTTCCGGTGCTCCAAAACGGTCCCCGTTGGCATCGAATGCCTGGCTAAGCGCCATAGAAACATCTTTAGCTTTGAGGGCACTTGGATATGCCAAATTGTTGACCAGTTGTTGGATTCACTGAACTCATATGAAGTCCCACCCTCCTCATTTAGCCATGCCTCCCTGCTATGCTTTGTCTTAAGAATCATGTGATAGGCAGACCGGACGCTGAATCTTCCTCTAGGATCATGATGCCATGCCCATAAATCCTCGACTCGACGCGTGCATAGCGGGATTGTGAAAATCGCCTCGGCGTCAAAATGAGTGAACACAGTTCGGACCAAGCCCTCGTTCCAGCAAGCAGAAGTGCTGTCGATGAGTTGTGCCACTCTCACCGGAGGATTTGGCGTCAGAGATGTTATAGGGCGCTTGAAACTGTCTCGAGGAATCCAGTTGTGTTGCCATATATCCGTCATTGCACCATCCCCTATTCTGCGCACCACACCTTGTGCAAGGATATCGCGCCCATCCAATATAGCCCTCCATATTTGAGACAGGTGTGCTCCCAGTTCGGCTTGAAGTAAAGAACATTTCGGGAAATACACTGCCTTGAGGATTCGAGCGCTGAGAGATGTATCATCTGTGAGTGTGCGCCAAGCCTGCCTTGCTAACAATGCTAGGTTGAAGATTTCCAAGTCGCGGAAACCCAAACCTCCCAAATGCTTCGGCATGGTTAATATATCCCATGCTACCCAGCTAGGCTTCCTCTTCCCTTGCTTGGAACCCCACCAAAATTGTCGGATAATCGACGTGATACTATCACAGAGACCCCTTGGTAATCTGAAGCACGACATCGAATACACGGGGATCGCTTGTGCTACAGATTTAATTAAAACTTCCTTACCAGCAGCAGACAGTAACTTCTCCATCCATCCTTTGATCTTTTCCCAGACTCTGTCCCGAAGGTATTTAAACGTACCGTTCTTCGAGTGTCCAACATCCGTCGGCATACCCAGGTAGCGTTCACTCAAAGACTCATTCAACACTTGCAAGTTGGTCTTTATAGTTTCTTTCAACTGTGCAGGGCAGCCCTTACTGAAGAAAATTGAAGATTTCTCATTGTTGATTCTTTGTCCTGACGCCTGACAGTAAATATCAAGTAGGTTTGACACCTGAATTGATCCCTCCCCACTGGCCTTGAATAGCAACAGGCTGTCATCTGCAAACAGGAGATGGTTAACAGTAGGAGCCGAAGGAGCCACCTGAATTCCTGTTAGTGACGACTGAGAACTTGATTTAAGGAGGCACGAGAGGCCCTCTGCTGCAATCAAGAACAAGTAGGGGGAGATTGGGTCTCCCTGCCGAATACCTTGTGTAGGCTTGAAAGAATCAAGTTTTTCACCATTGAAACATACAGAAAAAGATACCGAGGATACCATACCCATAACAATATCTATCCAGTGCTGGTCAAAACCCAACTTTGTCATGATACCTCTCAGGTAGTTCCATTCCAATCTATCATATGCCTTCATCATGTCCAGCTTCAAAGCACAAAAGCTGTTGGATTTTGATCTCGACCTCTTCATAAAATGCAAGCACTCATAAGCGCAAATGATATTGTCTGTGATAAGCCTTCCAGGGACAAAAGCTGATTGTTCCTCAGAGATTATGTCAGGTAAGATCACTTTCAATCTGTTAGCTATCACCTTTGAAGCTATTTTATATAGAACGTTGCATAGACTTATGGGACGGAATTGAGCAAGTACTTTTGGAGTAGTTACCTTGGGGATTAAAACAAGCACTGTATCATTGATGGATTCTGGGCTCTCCTCGCCGTTCACAATTCTCAGAACTATTCTTGTTACTTCGTCCCCACAAACTTCCCAATGTCTCTGATAGAAGTGTGCAGGAAAACCATCGGGCCTCGGAGCTTTGGTTGAAAACATTTGAAACAGAGCAATTTTAACTTCCTCTTTGGTGTATGGCGCACACAGACTAGTATTCATTGCTGCTGTTACCTTACGCGGCACATGGTTTAGCACTGCATCCAAGTTTTGAACTCCCTCGGACCGGTACAAGGATTGATAAAAATCATGTGCCATCGCCTTTAGCTCTCCCGGATCAGATATCTCAACACCCAAAGAGTTCTGTAGTGCCTTGATCATATTCTTTTTCCTCCTCAAGCTGGCCCTGAGATGAAAAAACTTTGTATTTTTGTCGCCTGCAGAAAGCCATTCGACCCTAGCTCTCTGGCGCCACATGATTTCTTCTCTGTGATACATCTCAATTAGCCTTTCATTGATCTTCAACTCGGTGTAAGTTGGGCCTGTCCTTAGAGGATCACTCTTTAGTTCATCGAGAGATTTCTTTAGATTTTTTATCTCTTTCCTCACGCTTCCAAATGTATCCCGACTCCATCTTCCTAAATCCCTTGCCAGGTCTTGCAATTTCAGTCGCGGCTCCTCCACAGTTGAGCATGGAGGACCTGCGCCCCAACCCTGGTTTATCACATCCCGGAAACTATCATGTGTCTTCCACATTGTCTCATATCTGAAGGGGCGATTAACATGATTGGTCGTCCCAGCTTCCAGTTCGAGCAACAATGGTGAATGGTCCGATGTAACCCCCGTCAAATGTGTAACTGATGCTAGTGGAAACCTCGTCAACCACTCTGCACTGACTAGCGCCCGGTCAAGTCTGCACCTTGTGAAAGTGCCGCCTGTTACCTTCTTCTCGAAGGTCCAAAAATTACCTTTGTAGCCCAAGTCGAGAAACATGCAAACATCTAAAACATCACGAAAAGCTTGGATTTGAGCGTTGCTCCTTTGACCCAAACCATGGTGCTCGTCTGGACGTAACACTTCGTTAAAATCACCCACACATAGCCAAGGGAGTGTGCTCAAAGTGCTAACGTTTTTCAAAGTTGTCCATGTTTGGTGCCTCAAATGTGTTTGTGCCTCACCATACACACACGTCATCCTCCAATTCTCTCTTCCTTGTTCCTCAATAGAAACATCTAAATGATAGTCAGAGTAGCCAAGGATCTCAACATTTATTGAATCATTCCAAAACAAGCCAATGCCTCCACTTCTACCTCGACTACTAACAGCATAAGATTTATCAAAACCCAAAGTACCAGCTAGTGCTTCTACCCTCCCGCTTTCCAGCTGTGTTTCAACAATACAAAAGAGGATAGGGGAAAATTGCCTCGCAAAATCGCGAAGCTCCCGAACTGTCGCAGCTTTTCCCGCACCAGGACAGTTCCAGCAGAAAATATTCATTGGGCCCGGCGGCGCTCCTCAAAGGAGCCCGCCAAAGAAGAGACGGTCCTGCCAAGACTGTCAATATTTTCCAAAATGTCCTCCCCTATATCTGAGCTCATCTTGGTTCTCTTCAAATCTTGTTTGCTGCTCGGACTAGCTGGAACAGTTGCGGGTGCTGGTAGCAAGAACCTCGCCCCCCCTGGCACCCACTTAAGTGGTTTGGGAAGGTGGTTTTGCATATGTGGCGCCTGGGCTGGGCCCGTCGATCGGCCACGTTGGATTGGGCCTGCTGGGTGTGGTCTAAACGACGCTCTCGAGCAGGTTCGACCCAGACCCAGCCTCTTCGCCTCCCAATGGACTCAGTGTGAGCTTTGTAATTTTTCAGCAGTGTACTACAGCAATATAATTTCAGAGCAAATTGTTGATCATTATACTGTTCTGTATGTAATGCTATGTAAAAGAAGGAAACTTTTGATAGCAAATATTTTATCACTGTACTGTTCTGTATGGAATAGTGTGTTGCAAGATATTTTATCAGAAGTGTACAAATTATTGCCATCAAATTCAGAAATAGATAGCAAATTTCCATAGCATTGAAGATCTTAAATTCACACAATAAGTTCCATGGCATACTCAGGTTCAACCTGATAAAAGCTACAGGTCTTTGACATGCAAAACTCCACAAACGACACTTAATTGTCAAGGAATTTGATGTTTCACATCAAATAAAAGCACACACTTCTATCTGGTGTTACACATCAACTACGTGACATTGAAAAACAATCTGGGCATTCACTTTTTCCCAGTGAGAAGCCATTCCAGCCTGCTATTTCTTGGCACTTGCATCTGCTGTGAGCTTGAAGAAGCCTTGTTGTGACTCCTACTGTGGCTTCCCCTTGGAACTGGTTGAGAAGATGCAGTAGGCATTGCAGTTTGACTTGCGGCTGATTGTTTCTTTCTTGTTGGATTAGATGCTGCTTGAGAAGATGGTCTTGCTGAAGTAGATGTTGGTTGCTTCTTTGTCCTCTTCCCTGGGTGTGCCACCTGAAACAAAATGATCAGTACTAATTTTCAGAGTGAACATATATCACATTAAAATTCAGAGATAACAGTTACCTGCTGTGTGTTTTTTCTATATCTTTTTGCTGCTTTCTCCTTGCTCTTTTTGCTGCTCTTGTGTAGCTAGCATTTTGTTTCTTACCTTTGTTTGGATTCTGCTCACAGGTTCTCTTGTTATGAGTAAAGCTCCCACACATAGAACAAGCAATTTTAATGCCTTTCTTTGAAAGCTTGTTCCCCTGAGGTTTCTCACCTTCTTCTCTTCTTCTTTTTGTCTTCTTTCTTCCTGGCATTACCCTATGAGGAGGTGGATGAGGTTTTGGCTCTTTTCCCTCCACTGGTTGCGGGACATGATCATATATCTTGTTGTACTCAGATATCTTGTAGCATGGGGCAATGTAATCATCTATCACTCCCAGCAGGCCCAGTCCGACGTGGCCGGTCGATGGGCCCAGCCCAGGCGCCACATATGCAAAACCACCTTCCCGAACCACTTAAGTGGGTGCCAGGGGGTGATATGTCCGGTTTAGAAAAGTTCAGGGGATTAAGAACTCAGTTTTAAACATTGGGGGGTTATGTGATCCAAACGGGATACTTCTGGGGGTTATCTATACTTGTTTCAATTTTGTACAGGTATTGTTCAAACTGGGAGATGGTCGATTAATTCGGCTAGATATTGGAAACTGGTTCTCGCATTTTTTTTCTGAAATTCTTCAGGTGATAGTTCTAATGGCTTCTGGACAGGTAATTAATTCACTTGGACTACCAGATTTCATTTTATCTATTCATGTTTTACCATCCACGTTTTTACAGCATAGAATATTACTCATATATCTGTTATCCACACCATGGTTCTTCTATTTGTTGTTGTACTCAACAGATTAAGTGGAACAGTGTAGTCATATGCGCAAAAGAATGTAGCCATACTGTTATAGAGGGGGGTGAAGCCTCAGTATCTTCTTCTTCTATGCAGAAGTGAGCAAAGCCCAATAATCTTACCGATATTTGAAAGTATGTATGTGGATTTTCAAGACACGGTGCAGGCTTTGCATCATTCCAAGTATAAGGTGAGTTTCTTTCTAGATTAATATTGTGAACAGAATTTGAATCAAGGTGCAAGGAACTCCAATTCAAGATACCTCAGATCCATGCCTAAAACTGAAATCTATCAGTTCTTGACAAGCTAATACTTAACAATTTTCTCATGTTTTTTCGCCTTCCATGTAAATGCAGCCTTTATCTTGAGGGATGTTCATGTGCGGGCCTTTCTAATTTACAGAATTGAACTTTTATCGATTATCATTGATGGAACCACCAACTAATAAAATGGGGGAGAAATGCCTCTATTTTTTCCATAGCAAGCACGAACGGGTAGCAAAAATAAGTTATTTAGTGTTCAGTTGCACATAAATCTAAATAGTAGTAACCGATATCCCTCTTCTATTTTCTCCATACGGTGCACCAATGGGTAACAAAAATATCCATCAAATTTGCATGAACAGTGTTATATTCCCATCAATAAAGATTTCACCATTGGAGACAAAACAATCAGGCAAAACAATAGTACAGTACAATGGACCTATTCTAGCTACACAACCAAAAGAAAAGTTTGCTATTGCGCTTGCAGATTTAGCTTCACTGCAGGCAGAATGCAGCTTAGTTAGAAAACAGACCTACCTACAACTGGGAGCTGCCTGTCGAGTCAAGGACTCTATTGTTGCTTTCATGCAGCTTAATTTAGACTCCCCTAATTCTCAGATATTGTTCTTTCATCTCTGAATTCATGACATTCTCATTATTTGCAGAATTTTTGGTTTTGTTCGTTTCCATTTTTAAGATCTTGATGTATGGGAAATGTAATATTTTCAGGCAAGATACACTTGGTTCAGTCTGTGGGCAGTGATGTCGGCAAATCATTGGAAGAGTTCAGTAAGTGCAGTCTGTATCTCATTATTTTTCTTACAAGGTAAGGCATCATGGCATATAGTAAATAAGTGAACACCATCGGACAGGCAACGTTGTTCTTTTCAGTGCTCTCCGCTGTGTTCGTGATCAGATTTGTGTGTAGAAAGAAGTGGATGAACCCATAACATGTGTTCATCACAGAAGATCGTCATAAAAACCTTCCTTTTGGCAGGGGAGGGGCTATTTTAGTTACGACCTGAGGCACAACAAGCAGGAGGAGTTGGCCAACTGGAGTGCTAGATTCAGGGCAAGTTTGCCTAAGCACTTCTATTAGTTCCGTTGATAATACCAGGACTGGAGAACTGAAATCCCTTGTAGATGCAAGAGGTATGATATTAAGCCAAAAAATTAAGTGCACAACATAATACTATTACATAGTTCACGTGGTCGATTTTCACATGATTTCGAACTTCCTAAATCGTATTTCTTTTTGCAGGAACAAGATTGACAAAGGCCTTTTGCATTGCACTCTTGATAAAGCTTCAAGCTCAAGGCCTTCGATATTTGTGAAGTTTTCCAGGAAGAAGATTGACTGTAGCATCTTGGAGTGCACTAATATTAATAAATAAACCCTTCAATATTTTTGTTGCCCAAAGGCTACAAGTTCTGTAATTTACCCAAATAATTAGCATTTTCACTACCCAAATATGAGTGTAATGTTTCAGATCGTATATTCCCAGTATTATTAAGACATCATGTATGTGAAGTTATTTCTGCTATTCCAATGCTATTTTTTACAAATCTCTGAACGTGCCCTTCCTTCTGTGATGTACTCGTAAGTGTTTGGTAGATTTGAACATGCACTCATCTGAAAGCTCACTTGTTTCATTTAAGTTTTCACCATAACAATTCAGGGACCTTGAATCTATTTCTCAAATGTAATCTTACATGAGAAAAAGCATGCTTCATTAGGAAAAAATAAAGTTGATTTAAGCAATAGAACATTGATAACCAAACATATTTTCTCTCCGGTTGGTCCTACATAGGATCTTTTATTTATTTATTAAAATGACTAAAAAACCCTATGTGAAGCTGTAGCTTAATGTGCGAACGAGTTTACCCCAGATAATTAAGACACTACTATAATTGATGTGACAAATTTTTACCCCAGACAATGAGACACTACTACAATTGATGTGACAAATTTATTGCATCATCAATAGTTACAACTGCACGTTGTACTCACAAAAACTGAAATCAAACACAATATTGTAGTGATATATAAAGTCCTTCGCACGCCTGTAGACCAACTATTATCAGCTTCATGGGAGACACTATTACTTTGTACTAACACATTATTATCTGTATAAACTAACATGAACTCTATGTTTGTACATAAATTTTTAACACTTTCGCATAGCATTCAAAATAGACGGGCGCGGTAACGCGCGCCATCAACGATCTAGTAGGATGCAAAATGTAACAACTTTTATCCCAAGTATGCTATATATGTATGATGTTCCGGTGCTATGATCCAAGATGATCGGATATGACAATCTTATGCAATGGGGTATGATGCTATGGCTCTTGCTTACAAGCTTCTTTGCTTTTTCTCTTTTGCTTAAAAGCTTTATTCTTTCTTTTTTTGGTGTATGGCCACTTTGCGAAATGCACAAACCAAGCTACTAATTGTGTATATGCGGGAACAAACTTGAGGCACACGAGATGATATGATACCAAGATGATACCTATGGTATGGTATGTATGCAATGGAAGGTGTAGCTCGATGATCACTGATGTGCACAAGTAACGTTGCCGGCAATACTCAAAGGCTAGTCTCGATAGGCAAGTGACACAAAATGGGCTAGGGGTTTTCAATGCAATGGCAAGGGAATATACAATGGAGGGATACCACGATACCGAGATGATATGGAGGTTACCGTCCGTGGCGATGATGAGTGGCGGTGAACTTGATGGAGACACCAAGGTGATGAAGACTCGTCCCTAAGTAGCCGAAACAACTTAGGAAACGGAAAAATCGCGAACTCAAAATCTCAAATGTCAAATGGTGGTAGCGGGAATGTGGTGCTGCTGGCGGAACCTCAATGGGATTGCGGAAATGCAATGATGGGTTGTGAAGTACGCAATGTGATAGAGGCAAAGGTGTCCCGTCTTTCGATGAGATGGTGGATTTCGCTTTGGTGGAAGTCGACTTTGACGATCCGACTACGAACGTGCAAGGACGTCGCGCCTTAGCAATCGCTAAACCAACTCCGAGAGGTTATTGACCACGCCGGAGCACGATCAACCTGACCACGAGGGTCTGTTTCCTGCGAGCAAACGAAGAACAAGCAAGAAACTGAGATTGCAATCTGGATATTGCGAATATAAGATGAAAGCTTTATTGATCAAGGTGGGGTTCTGTGACGCCTTTGTCTGGTCGTTGAACACAAACGAAGTACGCGAAGTTGCAGCTATGGCGAACTTTTAATCTAAACAAAACCCAAAGTCTAAACGATGCCCTAAGGGCTGTATATATGGAGGAAGAGGGGGGAATTTCGTGGCCCTTGGTGGAGGGGTCCGAAATCAACCCTATCTCTTGTTTCCCCACACATACGGACTCTAAAAATAGCCTATACTTATGTATTTCGAAATTACATGGGCCTGGCCCAATAATAAGGTGACGCAGCACCTAAAATAGCCTCGGGACGAAATTTATGAAGTGGCATCTTGTATATTTCGTCCAAGGCTTCATGCACCCATTATGGTGGCTTCAAAGTCCTGAAATCATCACTTGTAACTCCGTTCTTGTTCCCCTTGCGCATGCCATCATCTCCATGCTTGTTCTTGCTCCAATGTTCATCCTTCTCCAAGCTAGGCCCTTCATTTGTAAGCAAAACAAATGTATCCAATTTAGGCAGCATCATATTCTCATGAACATTAGAATCATTACCAAGAAACGAAAGTACCTGGTAATTTAGTTGGCGTGCACGAGCTCTAGTAATTGGTCCAGTATGTATAGCAGCAGGGGCTGTGGGTGTAACAATTGTATTGATGTCCTCATCATCCTCCCCTTCTTGAAATGAAGTCGTCCTCGACGGAAGTTCATCTTCCTCACCCAAATAAGGCTTCAAATCTGCAATGTTAAAAGTGGGACTAACCCCAAAATCTGCAGGCAGCTCAAGTTTATATGCATTATCATTTATTTTCTCTAACACCTTAAAGGGACCATCAGCACGTGGCATTAGCTTTGATTTGCGCAAATCAGGAAATCTATCCTTACGCAAATGTAACCAAACAAGATCTCCAGGTGCAAACACAACATGTTTTCTACCCTTATCTCCAGCAAGTTTATATTTAGCATTCATACGCTCAATGTTTTCCTTAGTTAACTCATGCATTTTTAAAATCAATTTAGCACGTTGTTTAGCATCAAAATTAACCTTCTCCGAAGATGGAAGAGGCAACAAATCAATAGGTGCACGAGGTAGGAAACCATACACAACTTCAAAAGGGCACATCTTAGTAGTAGAATGCAATGAACGATTATAAGCAAATTCAATATGAGGCAAGCATTCCTCCCACATTTTCTTATTATTCTTCAAAACAGCCCGAAGCATAGTAGACAACGTTCTATTGACTACTTCAGTTTGTCCATCAGTTTGGGGGTGACAAGTAGTACTAAAAAGCAGTTTAGTCCCCAACTTAGCCCATAAACATCTCCAAAAGTGGCTAAGAAATTTAGTATCACGATCTGAAACAATAGTATTTGGCACACCATGCAAGCGAATAATTTCACGAAAGAACAAATCAGCAACATTAACAGCATCATCGCTTTTATGACATGGTATAAAGTGTGCCATTTTCGAGAATCTATCCACGACAACAAATATGCTATCCCTCCCCTTCTTTGTTCGAGGTAAACCTAAAACAAAGTCCATAGATATATCCTCCCAAGGAACACTAGGTACAGGCAAAGGCATATATAAACCATGAGGATTGAGTCGTGACTTAGCTTTTTGACATGTAGTGCATCGAGCAATAAAACGCTCAACATCCCGTCTCATCTTTGGCCAAAAGAAATGTGTAGCAAGTACGTCCTCTGTCTTCTTCACGCCAAAGTGTCCCATTAATCCTCCTCCATGCGCCTCCTGCAACAACAAAAGACGAACGGAGCTAGCTGGAATGCATAGCTTGTTAGCACGAAACACAAATCCATCATTAACGACAAACTTGTTCCACATTCTTCCTTCTTTACAATTCTGCATTACATCTTTAAAATCAGCATCATGCACATATTGATCTTTGATGGTCTCCAAACCAAATATTTTGAAGTCAAGTTGTGAAAGCATAGTATAGCGACGAGACAATGCATCAGCAATAACATTTTCTTTTCCCTTCTTGTGTTTAATGACATAAGGGAAAGTCTCAATGAATTCAACCCATTTAGCATGTCTACGATTCAGTTTAGCTTGACTTTTAATATGTTTCAAAGATTCATGATCAGAATGTATAACAAATTCTTTGGGCCATAAATAATGTTGCCATGTTTCTAAAGTCCGAACAAGAGCATATAATTCTTTATCATAAGTAGAATAATTCAGACTAGGCCCACTCAATTTTTCAGAAAAGTATGCAACAGGTTTGCCATCTTGTAATAACACACCTCCTAATCCAATTCCACTAATATCACATTCAAGTTCAAAAGTCTTATTAAAATCAGGAAGTTGGAGTAAAGGAGCATGTGTCAACTTATCTTTCAATACCGTGAAGGCTTCTTCCTGTGCGGTACCCCAAACAAAAGGCACATCCTTCTTTGTAAGCTCGTTGAGAGGTGCAGCAATGGTGCTGAAATCTCTCACAAAACGCCTATAGAATCCAGCGAGGCCAAGAAAACTCCTCACTTGTGTGACCGTTTTGGGCTGCGGCCAACTCTCAATAGCTTCAATCTTGGCTTTATCAACTTCAATTCCCTGTGGAGTAACAACATAGCCAAGAAAAGATACTCGGTCGGTGCAAAAGGTGCACTTCCCAAGGTTACCAAACAAACGTGCATCACGTAGAGCAATAAAAACAGCACGTAAATGTTCCAAATGTTCCTCCAAAGATCTGCTATAAATCAATATGTCATCAAAGTAAACTACCACAAATCGTCCAATGAAAGCACGTAAAACTTCGTTCATTAATCTCATGAAAGTACTAGGTGCATTAGTTAATCCAAAAGGCATGACTAACCACTCATATAATCCAAACTTAGTTTTAAATGCTGTTTTCCATTCATCTCCCAATTTCATACGAATTTGATGGTAGCCACTACGCAAATCAACTTTGGAGAATATTGTAGAGCCACTCAATTCATCAAGCATATCATCTAGCCTAGGAATAGGATGACGATAACGAATAGTAATATTATTAATGCCTCTACAATCAACACACATACATGATGTACCATCCTTTTTCGGCACTAGAATAATAGGAACAGCACAAGGACTAAGGGATTCGCGTATATAACATTTGTCGAGAAGCTCTTGTACTTGACGCATAATCTCCTTCGTCTCCTCTGGATTGGTACGGTATGGTGCACGGTTTGGTAGTGAAGCACCGGGAATTAAGTCAATCTGATGCTCAATCCCTCGAATAGGCGGTAATCCCGGTGGCACGTCTTGTGGAAAAACGTCAGCGAACTCCTGCAAAATGTTAGTGACAGCAGGAGGCAAAGAGGAAGGCACGTCCTCGAATGAAAATAATGCCTCTTTGCACACAAAAGCATAGCAAACAGATTTGCTGAAATCTAGCTCATCAATATCAGATTTGGTGGCAAATAAACATGCACTTTTCAATTTAATTTCAGAAGCAACACTAGATGGTTTATTATTATGCTTCATTTGTTGCTCAAATTCTTTTGCCACAATCTGATTTTCACTCTTATTCTTCTCCTGTTGTGCTTTATTAGCTCTATTAATATCATCTTTCAAAATGGAATCAGGAGTCATAGGAAGCAAAGTAATATTTTTATCCTTATGAACAAGAGTATAGTGATTGTTTCTACCATGGTGTACAGAATTTTTATCAAATTGCCATGGTCTACCAAGTAATAAGGAACATGCTTGCATAGGTACCACATCACAATCAACATAATCAGCATATGTAGAGATACTAAAATGCACACGAACAGTACGTGTTACCTTAACCTTGCCGTTGTTGTTGAACCATTGGATGTAGTAAGGATGTGGATGTGGTCTTGTGGTGAGAGAAAGCTTCTCCACCATCTCCATGCTAGCCAAGTTGTTGCAGCTCCCTCCGTCTATTATGACGCGCACAGAACGTTCCTTCACAACTCCCTTGGTATGGAACAAATTGTGCCTCTGATTTTGCTCAGCTTGTGTGACCTGCACACTCAAAACACATTGAGCAACTAAACATTCATACCTGTCAGCGTCTTCAGGAGCCATGTATTGCGTCTCATGATCAGAATCATCTCCACCATGTTCTTCACGTGTAATAAGAGCTAATGTCTCCTCATCATAGTCACTAGCGGACTCATATCCACCATCCGCGGTAGCAATCATCACACGCGGAGATTTGCATTCTCTCGCATAATGACCTCCTCCCTTACAACGACGACAAATAATATCACTTGTGTGCCCTGTTGATGCTATGGAAGAAGAAGAACGCTGTGTAGGCCCCGCAGGTGCGCTCTTGGCAGATAATGGTGGTTGTGCCTGTTTTCTTGTATCACGGCTGGAGGTGGCACCTGATGGAGGTGCTGGTGCAGTTGAAGTAGAAGATGCACGTGGTGTCCATGATGAAGGTCGGCCTGCAGAAAAGTTAGTTCGCCCCAATGCTTGTCGATCCTGCACTTCACGTTCAGCTTTACAAGCAAGATGGAATAAACGAGTGATATTAGTATACTCCTTATAGTCTAGAATGGTCTGAATCTCTCTATTTAATCCACCCAGAAAACGTGCAAGCATAGCTTCATTCTCCTCAACAATACCACATCTAATCATGCCAGTTTGTAATTCCTGATAATATTCTTCTACAGAATTTTTTCCTTGTCTTAAATGCTGCAATTTTTGAAGCAATTCACGTTGATAATATGGTGGAACCCAACGCGTACGCATAGCAGTTTTCAAAGAAGCCCAAGTAGTTGGAATAGGATATAATCTACAATGTTCAGACCACCATACACATGCAAAACTAGTGAAAGCACAAACAGCAGCAACAACTCGTCTCTCCTCAGGATATTGTAAACATGTAAATCGTTGTTCAGTTTCTAACTCCCAAGTAAGATATATATCAGGAACATATCTACCCTCAAATGATGGAATATTCAATTTCAATTTAGGAATATGGACATCATCTCGTACCTGAGGTGGTGGTGCAGGCCTACCATGACGAATATATACCTGAGGTCGACCTGCTGGTGGTGGTGCTGGTGGCTGCTCGTAGATCTGATTTTGATCAACCTCATCCTCATAATCACCCGAATACTCATCATCCTCCTGGGTACCAGCAGGAGCAGTAGCAGGAGCCAAAGAAGCACCAACAGCAGTAGCAGCGGCACCAGAAGTTTGTCCTGTCTCAATAGGAACACGCTGTGCTCGTCCATGCTGATTCGGAAGGGGGCGTAGTTGTTGTTGTTGAAGAGGTGCGACAGGTGCAGCCGGTGGTGGAAGACGCGCAAGCAGTTCATTAAATCTGTTATTGTTTCGAACGTCTTCTCAAGGCCAGTGATCTTCTCCATGGCCTCTTCAAAATTGTTCAGCACATCTTGTACCTGTTCAGTCATCATTTGCTGAAACTTATCATGAAGCTCCTTGTTCGATAAGTTCTCCCAGTCAATCTCGTCGGCTTGTGATCCTGGCATGGTTAGCAGCAATAGAAACACACAAGAATATGATCCTACAGACTACTAAGAAGTGGTGGTGGTGTATCACAAATCCGTCAAGCAAATCTCAAATTCTTACCAGTTCTTACCCAGCAGCAGGCGGTGATCGGCAATCGTTGTAGTCAAAAACTCTCAAAGCTTGGATAGAGCGATTACCAGGGAGAGTCGAACACACGACGTAGATGTATGTGGAGCTGGGAAGGCTTATAGTATGGTAGCAAAAAGGGTCAGCAATAATCAATTCAGAGATGCAAAGTTGAATAAACGCTCAACGACGGTGCTGTGCTGGTCCTAGGCTAGACTGTGCTAGAGACGCGAGCCTAGAACACCAACAAAATCACGGCGCGGCACGTAAACAAGGGAAAAGCACACTCTGAATTTTCTTTTTTCGCTCTTTTTTTTTGCGCTCTTTTTTTTGCGCTGTTTTTTTTTGCGAAAAATCACTATAATGGCGAGTGTCTCAAAACTCTTCCTAGCTCAAACTAACAGGATGGGCACGAAATTTTTCGACCAATTTTTTTTTTTCGACTGCCCGGACCCAAAAACTGGAAACGGGTCAAAAAAAACTTCCTATAATGGCACCTGTCTCAAAACACTCAGAAACACCTAAAAATAGGATAGCCAGAAAAATTTTCGAAAAATGCGTTTTCGAAAAATTTTGGGCCTAAACGGAGCGTGGCTACCCGACTCGGAAAGGAAACCTACTCCGGCAAGGAAACACGAATCGGAATCTGGATGGATCCCGAAAACAAACCTAATAAGCAAGGAACTCGGATTGGTGGTGGATATATGGTGGTGGTATATGGCAGCGGTGGTGGTAGCGGTGGTAATATATGGATATGGATCGGTGGTGGTATATGGGCACGGATTGGTGGTGGTATATGGATACGGATTCGGAGCGGTGGCGGATAAGCGGTGGTGGTAGATGGCAGGGGCGATGATGATGGTGCGGCGGCGGCGTGACAACTTATGACCAGAACTCGAAACTCTAAAAGACTAGACGCTAAGACCAGCAACTAGACCGACGATGCAACCGCAAATTCAACAAAGCAAAACCCTAAAAAGATTATGCAAAGGCTCAGATTGGTTCGGATATGATGAACTAACCCTAATTTTTTTTTGTGTGGCTTTTTCGTGGACTGTAGGTATGAAGAACAGACTCGATCTAAACTACGAAAAACTGTAAAATCTCACCGAGCAACCTGGAAATCTGATACCACTTGATAGAGGCAAAGGTGTCCCGTCTTTCGATGAGATGGTGGATTTCGCTTTGGTGGAAGTCGACTTTGACGATCCGACTACGAACGTGCGAGGACGTCGCGCCTTAGCAATCGCTAAACCAACTCCGAGAGGTTATTGACCACGCCGGAGCACGATCAACCTGACCACGAGGGTCTGTTTCCTGCGAGCAAACGAAGAACAAGCAAGAAACTGAGATTGCAATCTGGATATTGCGAATATAAGATGAAAGCTTTATTGATCAAGGTGGGGTTCTGTGACGCCTTTGTCTGGTCGTTGAACACAAACGAAGTACGCGAAGTTGCAGCTATGGCGAACTTTTAATCTAAACAAAACCCAAAGTCTAAACGATGCCCTAAGGGCTGTATATATGGAGGAAGAGGGGGGAATTTCGTGGCCCTTGGTGGAGGGGTCCGAAATCAACCCTATCTCTTGTTTCCCCACACATACGGACTCTAAAAATAGCCTATACTTATGTATTTCGAAATTACATGGGCCTGGCCCAATAATAAGGTGACACAGCACCTAAAATAGCCTCGGGACGAAATTTATGAAGTGGCATCTTGTATATTTCGTCCAAGGCTTCATGCACCCATTATGGTGGCTTCAAAGTCCTGAAATCATCACTTGTAACTCCGTTCTTGTTCCCCTTGCGCATGCCATCATCTCCATGCTTGTTCTTGCTCCAATGTTCATCCTTCTCCAAGCTAGGCCCTTCATTTGTAAGCAAAACAAATGTATCCAATTTAGGCAGCATCATATTCTCATGAACATTAGAATCATTACCAAGAAACGAAAGTACCTGGTAATTTAGTTGGCGTGCACGAGCTCTAGTAATTGGTCCAGTATGTATAGCAGCAGGGGCTGTGGGTGTAACAATTGTATTGATGTCCTCATCACAATGCGGAAATGGAGGGTAAGGTGGTGGACTATACACGGTGTCGGAGTAGGAAGCTCGGTCCCTAAGTAGCTAAAACACCTTAGGTGACACAACTCACAACTCAAACAAAATTGGGTTAAGTTGGGGTGGCGGGAGTGTATAGTGGTCAAGCCTACGCGGAAGTTATGGTGGTGGTGGTGGTTGATGAAGAAGCAACCATCCCTAAGTAGCCTAGACACCTTAGGAGACTCAAATCACTCAAGCAACCACTAATGCGATGGGGATCAATATTGGTTAGGTTGCGGAAGTCGGTGATGGAGTAGCGGATGATGTGGTGGAAGCCCTAGGCAAAGATGCCAAAATTGTCAAAAATTGATGGTGTCAAAAGATGTTGGTGGTATTTTTGTGGGAAGGGGGATGTCAAGAGCTTTTCAACGAGCTAAATAACGCGATAATCAGACTCCGGATGAATTAGTTATGGCCGAAACAAAAATCAGCTCAAATCTGAAACTACAGGTTACGGACAAGGTCGGATGTCCGGGGGCCGGACGTCCGGGCGGGCTCGGAAATCCGTAAATTAGGCTCGGGTTAGGGGTTCCGGTCGTCCTGAAGAGGTCAGCCGTCCGGTCGTTCCAGGGGCTCCGGACGTCCGTGAAAGGTCAGTCGTCCGGTGGGTCGGGGTCAACTCGAGATGCGAGTTTTGGGACGCGATTTTGGGCGGAAAATGGGGATTTTGGGGTCAAAATTGAGGAGATTTCGTGGGTGAAAGATGGGGAAATTTGGCAAATGCTAAATCCACTTGAAACCAAGCAAATCCACGGATCAAAATCAACAAAACTTCGTCAAACCAACAAATCACAAAAAAAAATTGGGGCTATTTTTGGTGGGGATTTTCGAATTTGGGGAAGAACACAACAAAATTAGGCTAGAAAACAACGAGGGGAGGCTCCGAAATCATGATCAACATGGCTCATGATACCAAGATGATGGGGTGGAACCCTATGTGGCCGATCTTTCACGAAAGGAGCGGATCCCGCGAAGAACACGAAGAACACGGGGAAGAACGGAGAGAAAACACAAGGGGAAACACTCAAGAACAAGTCCAATCACACATCCACTAGACAATCAAACACACAAGATCCACAAGGTACATGAACAACAAAGGGAAAGATACAAGGTAAGGTTCATCTCCATGAGGAGGTCTTGATGGTAGAGTTCATCCCAAATCCAAAGGAGATGGGGACTTGAATCCTAGAAGGATCTTCCCACACGGGGGTCTTGACGATATATCCCGCAGGATCTTCTCCTAGATGGAGGTCTTGGCCTCCAATGGAGTAGTATTCTCTCTCTCAAGAGTATAGTGGTACAAGGAGCAAAGCTCTCTATCAAATGAGCTATCACTTTGCTAACCCTAGAAAGGATGAGGGGAAGGTCTATTTATAGTCTAAGCCACGAAGGGGTAAGTGGGAGAGAGATACAAGGCCAAAGGCCCGACTGCGCACAGGCGGGGTCGGACGTCCGGTTGGCGTCGGAAGTCCGGTCGCTCGCGGGGGTCCGGTCCTCCGGAGGGCGTCCGACGTCCGTCGTTTTGCTTCGGGATGGGTGGCACCGGATTTCCGATGAGCGTCGGACGTCCGGTGCCTGGGACTTGTCGGACGTCTGGTATCCGTCGGTCGTCCGGCGGCTGTAGAGGGTCGGACGTCCGGCGGCTTTCGGTCGTCCGGTCGCTGTAGACTTTGCGGCTCCTTCTTTCGTCTTCTCTTCCAGGCTTCCCTCGCGGATGGTGTAGTTGTACACTTGCGCTCGCACTCCTCCTCGTCGCTCGTACCATTCCGACAATACCTATGCATGCACACGAGTGGAGTGACACGTAATATACCATCCTCAAAGGGGTCAAGTGAGCACGTGTAAAGGAGATGATTCATCTTTGTGTATGTGAAGTAGATGTCGCACGTGTCACTTGCCGAATGGACTCTTGACATAGTGATGTCCGTAGGATGCTCCGCATCAGTAGGTTTGTAACATCCCAATTTTGAATTGGATGTTAATCAATTAGGTCATCATATGCATGCATGATTCTTGCATTTTTTGAATTTGTTTTATTTGGATATTTTGATCCTAGAGACCTTAAGCAACTCAAGGACCATTTGAGAGAGTTTGAGGTTTTCATAAAATTCCATTTTTGAATTTTCAAATTTGGTAAGTTAGGTCAAAGTGATTTTTATTTGAAATTATTTTCCCAATTATTTTGAAATGAATAAAACAATGAGAGAAGATAATATGACTTCTTCAAAACAGAGGAAATAATGGAAATTTAATTTTAAATAAAAATATGTATTTTATTTGATCTTATTTGAGATTTTATTCGGGTAAATCAGGAAAAAAATGCATTTTAAAAATTGTATTTTAGCCTAGAAAAATGTTCATGTTGTCCTAAATATTAGTAGAGGACCGTGAAAATTATTTTTGGGATTTTAGATTTTTATTTATTTTATTTTCGATTTTTCTTTTTCGGCAAAATTATTTAAAAAGAAACTCCCGAACTGGGCCGGCCGAGCCGAGCCAGCCCAGCCCGCGGTGCCACCGCCTTCCTTGCCCGAGTCCGGCAGGACTCCGTCGCTGGAGCCATGGGAGCTCGGTACTCCCCCGAGGTTCGCCCCCCCTATATATAGCGACCCCGGGCCCCCTTGGACCCCGAGTCAGCCGCGCCGCCGCCTTTAGTCGCCGCGTCGCCCTGCCTCGAAGCTCGTCGTCGCCGAGCCACTCGTCGCCACCCGCGCAGCCCCGTGCCGCCCCACCCCATCTCGCCGGAGCCGTTGCCCCGCTCGTCGTTGACCGCCGCCGACCGAACCCCGTTTAACCGGTAAAAACCGTACCAGTTCGCCGGTTACTTCTCAGTTTTTTTAGTTTCAATTTGGTTAGGATAGATCGGTTTTTATTTTTTCGGTTAAGTAGCAAACGTTCATCCGTGCCAGCCAGGCCCGCACCAGCCAAGACTCCACCGCCGTTCACATGCAGCTGCCAGCCCAACCAGCTAGGCAGGCACCTGCGTGACAACATGCAGCTTCCAGGCCGAATCAGCAAGCACCTGCATGGCGGCATGTAGATCTTCATGAAGGCCCTATGTAACACCCTCGATGCGGCTATATCTCCCACGTGTCGAAGCACGACTTAGAGGCATAAGCGCATTGAAAGCAAGTGAGGTAATCTTCACACAACCCATGTAATACATAAGGGAAAAAGATACATAGTTGGCTTACAATCGCCACTTCACACAATTACATGAATAAAACATTACATTCATCCAAATACACTCAAGGTCCGACTACGGAACCAAAATAAAGATAAACCCCAAATGCGACAAAGTCCCTGATCGCCCCGACTGGGCTCCACTACTGAACAACTTGAAACGGAACAACACAATGAACACGATCTCCATCGAGCTCCTCCTTGAGCTTGGTTGCGTCACCTGAACGGTTTCATCGGCACCTGCAAACTGGTTTTGGAAGTATCTGTGAGTCACTGGGACTCAGCAATCTCACACCCTCGCGATCAAGACTATTTAAGCTTATAGGTAGGGTAAAAGGTATGAGGTGGAGCTGCAGCATGCGACTAGCATATATAGTGGCTAACATACGCAAATGAGAGCGAGAAGAGAAGGCAAAGCACGGACGAGAATCTATGATCAAGAAGTGATCCTAGAGCAACCTACGTCAAGCATAACTCCAACACCGTGTTCACTTCTCAGACTCCGCCGAAAAGAGACCATCACGGCTACATACGCGGTTGGTGCATTTTAATTAAGATAAGGTTCAGATTTTCTACAACCGGACATTAACAAATTCACATCTTCCCATAACCCCGGGCACGACTTTCGAAAGTTCATAACCCTGCAGGGGTGTCCCAACTTAGCCCATCACAAGCTCTCACGGTCAACGAAGGATATCCCTTCTCCCAAGACAATCCGATCAGACTCGGAATCCCGGTTACAAGACATCTCGACAATGGTAAAACTAAACCAGCAAAGCCGCCCGAATGTGCCGACAAATCCCGATAGGAGCTGCACATATCTCATTCTCAGGGCACACTCAGATGATACATCCTACGAGTAAAACCAACCCTCAAGTTGCCCCGAGGTGGCCCTGCAGTCTAGTCGGTTCGAACCAACACTCAGAGGAGCACTGGCCCGGGGGGGTTAAAATAAGATGACTCTCGGGAGTGCGACTCCCAAGGTAAAAGTAGGTGGTGGTGAGGCAAATGGTAAAACCAAGGTTGGGCCTTGCTGGAGGAGTTTTATTCAAAGCGAACTGTCAAGGGGTTCCCATTATAACCCAACCGTGTAAGGAATGCAAAAATCCGGGAAGATAATACCGATATGATGGAAACTAGGGCAGCAAGAGTGGAACAAGACACCAGGCATAAGGCCGAGCCTTCCACCCTTTACCCAGTATAATATAGATGCATTAATTAAATAAGAGATATTGTGATATCCCAACAAAATATCCATGTTCCAACAAGGAACAAACTCCATCTTCACCTGCAACTAGCAACGCTATAAGAGGGGCTGAGCAAAGTGGTAACATAGCCAAACAACGGTTTGCTAGGACAAGGTGGGTTAGAGGCTTGGCTTAGCAATATGGGAGGCATGATAAGCAAGTGGTAGGTATCGCAGCATAGGCGTTGCAAAAGAGCGAGCATCTAGCAAGCAAAGATAGAAGTGATTTCGAGGGTATGGTCATCCTGCCTGCAAAGTTCTCCGAGAAGACGAAAGCTTGATCCTCGTAAACGTACTCAACGGGTCCTCGAACACGAACTCGTCTCCCGGCTCTACCCAAATCAAGAACACAAGCAAAGGAAGAGACAATCAACCACGTGCAATGCACAAACAACATGATGCAAAACATGACATGACATGCGGGATGCGGGATGCGGTGCATATGCATGATTGGGAAAGGAATGATTGAACCTGGCCTCAACATGGAAATCCAAGAGTGCCACTGGAAAGAGGAGTTGATTTCGGTCGAAATCGATATAAGGATCACCGGAATCGGATGCACGGTTTGGAAATGGCAAGCAAAACAAATATGACACCGGTCTGCGATTAACAGCATGAAGCCATCTAAATGCATCAAGATAATTAAGCTAATGCACTCAAACATAGCAACAAAATACATGGCAGCGATCCACTCATGATGCTTAACAAAAGATGAACACTGAGCTACGGCTAATTCACACAATAGCATGTTTAAACAAGCATGGCAAAAGTGCAAAAGATAACAGGTTACAGACTTGGTGAAAATAACAAGTCAGGAATTTAACATCAGGAAGCAATGTTTAGAGCAAGATAACTACATGCTACAGGAACATATCATGGCAAAGCAAAGCATGGCATGAAGCTACTCAAAGCATGCAACAAAAGTCCCTTATTGACCATAAGCCAAAAGGGATCAGAAAATATAATGGCAACCATGTGAACATAGCAATTACATAAACAGATTCAGACTTACTGAAAAACTGGAGCATGGCAAAACAGACATCAAGTAGGCATGTTTACGAGCTCGATGCACTCACCACAAGGTATTGCATGACAAACTAAGAATGCACCCAGCAAGTAGACATGGCATAGAAGCTAGACATGGTAAGAACAACAACATAGCATGCACGGATCAACTACAACAAGCTCGGCAAAATCGCTAAACATGTTAACAATCTGCTAGGAACATTTTATAGAAAAAGTAGAGCTCGATTGACTCAAGCTAGGGTGCTCCATAATTGAAAACAAATACATGGATGGATAGATCACAACAAACTCTACAAAACATCCTTACTGATCATGCTCAAAAGAGGCACGGATCACTCGGTAGCAACATGAACATATGGCATACTAATATAAACAGGACAAGGACTTAGAAAATATTCTAAGTCCCTGAAATCAGCAACATTAAGTAAGCTACTTTGCATGCTTGTGCTAGTCACCACAAAGATCACAAAAATACATGGCATACACTCATGTAAAGATGGCATGGCATACTTCAAAACTCATGTAGGGCTCAAGATCATAGCATGCACACATTAATCAGGGCAAAAATGACAAATGAGCCAATGCTGATACGGATCTGAAACTAACATCACATAGCCCTCTTCCAACAGCATTTCGGGCATCAAGATGAGCTCAAATGAAAATGATGCAATGAGATGAAATGAAGTACTCATCGAGACGAACCTGGCCTCAACATGGAAATCCAAGAGTGCCACTGGAAAGAGGAGTTGATTTCGGTCGAAATCGATATAAAGATCACCGGAATCAGATGCACGGTTTGGAAATGGCAAGCAAAACAAATATGGCACCGGTCTGTGATTAACAGCATGAAGCCATCTAAATGCATCAAGATAATTAAGCTAATGCACTCAAACATAGCAACAAAATACATGGCAGGGATCCACTCATGATGCTTGACAAAAGATGAACACTGAGCTACGGCTAATTCACACAATAGCATGTTTAAACAAGCATGGCAAAAGTGCAAAAGATAACAGGTTACAGACTTAGTGAAAATAACAAGTCAGGAATTTAACATCAGGAAGCAATGTTTAGAGCAAGATAACTGTTGGGGAACGTTGCAGAAAACAAAAAATTTCCTATGGTTTCACCAAGATCCATCTAGGAGTTCATCTAGCAACGAGTGATTGGATTGCATCTACATACCTTTGTAGATCACGCGCGGAAGCGTTCAAAGAACGGGGATGAGGAAGTCGTACTCGACGTGATCCAAATCACCGGAGATCCTAGCGCCGAACGGACGGCACCTCCGTGTTCAACACACGTACGGTCAGCGTGACGCCTCCTCCTTCTTGATCCAGCAAGGGGGAAGGAGAGGTTGAGGAAGATAGCTCCAGCAGCAGCACGACGGCGTGGTGGTGATGGAGCTGCAGTACTCCGGCAGGGCTTCGCCAAGCACTATGGAGGAGGAGGATGTGTTGGAGAGGGAGAGGGAGGCACCAAAGGCGTGGGGTGAGAGGCCCTCCTTCCCCCACTATATATAGGGAGCCTAGGGGGGGCGGCGGCCAAGGGAGGAATCCCTCCTCCCCAAGGCACCTAGGAGGTGCCTTCCCCCTTTAGGACTCTTCCTTTCTTGATCTCTTGGCGCATGGGCCTCTTGGGGCTGGTGCCCTTGGCCCATACAGGCCAAGGCGCACACCCCTACAGCCCATGTGCCCCCCGGGGGCAGGTGGCCCCACCCGGTGGACCCCCGGGACCCTTCCGGTGATCCCGGTACAATAACGGTGACCCCGAAACTTGTCCCGATGCCCGAAATAGCACTTCCTATATATAATTCTTTACCTCCGGACCATTCCAGAACTCCTCGTGACGTCCGGGATCTCATCCGGGACTCCGAACAACATTCGGGTTACTGCATATACATATCCCTACAACCCTAGCGTCACCGAACCTTAAGTGTGTAGACCCTACGGGTTCGGAGACATGTAGACATGACCGAGACGACTCTCCGGCCAATAACCAACAGCGGGATCTGGATACCCATGTTGGCTCCCACATGCTCCTCGATGATCTCATCGGATGAACCATGATGTCAAGGATTCAAGCAACCATGTATACAATTCCCTTTGTCAATCGGTATGTTACTTGCCCGAGATTCGATCGTCGGTATCCCAATACCTCGTTCAATCTCGTTACTGGCAAGTCACTTTACTCGTACCGTAATGCATGATCCTGTGACCAGACACTTGGTCACTTTGAGCTCATAATGATGATGTATTACCGAGTGGGCCCAGTGATACCTCTCCGTCATACGGAGTGACAAATCCCAGTCTTGATCCGTGTCAACCCAACAGACACTTTCGGAGATACCCGTAGTATACCTTTATAGTCACCTAGTTACGTTGTGACGTTTGGTATACCCAAAGTACTCCTACGGTATCCGGGAGTTACATGATCTCATGGTCTAAGGAAAGGATACTTGACATTGGAAAACTCTAGCAAACGAACTATACGATCTTGTGCTATGTTTAGGATTGGGTCTTGTCCATCACATCATTCTCCTAATGATGTGATCTCGTTATCAATGACATCCAATGCCCATAGTTAGGAAACCATGACTATCTATTGATCAACGAGCTAGTCAACTAGAGGCTTACTAGGGACATGTTGGTGTCTATTATTCACACATGTATTACGATTTCCGGATAACACAATTATAGCATGAATAAAAGACAATTATCATGAACAAGGAAATATAATAATAATGCTTTTATTATTGCCTCTAGGGCATATTTCCAACAGTCTCCCACTTGCACTAGAGTCAATAATCTAGTTACATTGTGATGAATCGAACACCCATGGAATTCTGGTGTTGATCATGTTTTGCTCTAGGGAGAGGTTTAGTCAACGGATCTACTACATTCAGGTCCGTATGCACTTTACAAATATCTATGTCTCCATCTTGAACATTTTCACGAATGGAGTTGAAGCGACGCTTGATGTGCCTGGTCTTCTTGTGAAACCTGGGCTCTTTGGCAAGAGCAATAGCTCCAGTGTTGTCACAGAAGAGCTTGATTGGCCCCGACGCATTGGGTATGACTCCTAGGTCGGTGATGAACTCCTTCACCCAAATTGCTTCATGCGCCGCCTCCGAGGCTGCCATGTACTCCGCTTCACATGTAGATCCCGCCACGATGCTCTACTTGCAACTGCACCAGCTTACTGCCCCACCGTTCAAAATATACATGTATCCGGTTTGTGACTTAGAGTCATCTAGATCTGTGTCGAAGCTAGCATCGACGTAACCTTTTACGACGAGCTCTTCGTCACCTCCATAAACGAGAAACATTTCCTTAGTCCTTTTCAGGTACTTCAGGATATTCTTGACCGCTGTCCAGTGTTCCTTGTCGGGATTACTTTGGTACCTTCCTACCAAACTTACGGCAAGGTTTACATCAGGTCCGGTACACAGCATGGCATACATAATAGAACCTATGGCTGAGGCATAGGGGATGACACTCATCTCTTCTATATCTTCTGCCGTGGTCGGACATTGAGCTGAGCTCAATTTCATACCTTGCAACACAGGCAAGAACCCCTTCTTAGACTGATCCATATTGAACTTCTTCAATATCTTATCAAGGTATGTGCTTTGTGAAAGACCTATGAGGCGTCTCGATCTATCTCTATAGATCTTGATGCCTAATATGTAAGCAACTTCTCCAAGGTCCTTCATTGAAAAACTCTTATTCAAGTAGGCCTTATTGCTGTCCAAAAGCTCTATATCATTTCCCATCAAAAGTATGTCATCTACATATAATATGAGAAATGCTACAGAGCTCCCACTCACTTTCTTGTAAACACAGGCTTCTCCATAAGTCTGTGTAAACCCAAACGCTTTGATCATCTCATCAAAGCGAATGTTCCAACTCCGAGATGCTTGCACCAGCCCATAAATCGAGCGTTGGAGCTTGCACACCTTGTCAGCATTCTTAGGATCGACAAAACCTTCCGGCTGCATCATATACAATTCTTCCTTAAGGAAACCATTAAGGAATGCCGTTTTGACGTCCATTTGCCATATCTCATAATCGTAGAATGCGGCAATTGCTAACATGATTCGGACGGACTTTAGCTTCGCTATCGGTGAGAAAGTCTCATCGTAGTCAACCCCTTGAACTTGTCGATAACCCTTAGCGACAAGCCGAGCTTTATAGATGGTCACATTACCATCCACGTCTGTCTTCTTCTAAAAGATCCATTTATTTTCTATGGCTCGCCGCTTAACGGGCAAGTCAGTCAAAGTCCATACTTCGTTTTCATACATGGATCCTATCTCGGATTTCATGGCTTCTAGCCATTTGTCGGAATCCGGGCCCGCCATCGCTTCTTCATAGTTCGAAGGTTCACGTTGTCTAACAACATGATTTCCAAGATAGGGTTGCCGTACCACTCTGGTGCGGAACGTGTCCTTGTGGACCTACGAATTTCAGTAGGAGCTTGATCAGAAGTATCTTGATCATCATCATTAATTTCCTCTCTAGTCGGTGCAGGCACCTCAGGAACATTTTCTTGAGTTGCGCCATTTTCCGGTTCAAGAGGTAATACTTCATCAAGTTCTACTTTCCTCCCACTTACTTCTTTCGAGAGAAACTCCTTCTCTAGAAAGGATCCGTTCTTGGCAACAAAGATCTTGCCTTCGGATCTGAGGTAGAAGGTATACCCAATAGTTTCTTTAGGGTATCCTATGAAGACGCATTTTTTCGACTTGTGTTCGAGCTTTTCAGGTTGAAGTTTCTTGACATAAGCATCGCATCCCCAAACTTTTAGAAACGACAGCTTAGGTTTCTTCCCAAACCATAATTCATACGGTGTCGTCTCAACGGATTTCGACGAAGCCCTATTTAAAGTGAATGCGGCAGTCTGTAAAGCATAGCCCCAAAAAGATAGCGGTAAATCGGTAAGAGACATCATAGATCGCACCATATCTAATAGAGTGCGATTACGACGTTCGGACACACCATTACGCTGAGGTGTTCCAGGCGGCGTGAGTTGTGAAACTATTCCACATTTTTTTAAGTGTGTGCCAAATTCGTGACTCAAGTATTCTCCTCCACGATCTGATCGCAGGAACTTGATCTTCCTGTCACGTTGATTTTCAACCTCACTCTAAAATTCCTTGAACTTTTCAAAGGTTTCAGACTTGTGTTTCATTAAGTAGACATACCCATATCTACTCAAGTCATCAGTGAGGGTGAGAACATAACGATAGCCACCGCGAGCCTCAACACTCATTGGACCGCACACATCAGTATGTATGATTTCCAATAAGTTGGTTGCTCGCTCCATTGTTCCTGAGAACGGAGTCTTGGTCATTTTACCCATGAGGCATGGTTCGCACGTGTCAAATGATTCGTAATCAAGAGACTCTAAAAGTCCATCAGCATGGAGCTTCTTCATGCGTTTGACACCTATGTGACCAAGGCGGCAGTGCCACAAGTATGTGGGACTATCATTATCAATCTTACATCTTTTGGTATTCACACTATGAATATGTGTAGCATTACGCTCGAGATTCATTAACAATAAACCATTCACCATCGGAGCATGACCATAAAACATATCTCTCATATAAATAGAACAACCATTATTCTCGGATTTAAATGAGTAGCCATCTCGAATTAAACGAGATCCTGATACAATATTCATGCTCAAACTTGGCACTAAATAACAATTATTGAGGTTCAAAACTAATCCCGTAGGTAAATGTAGAGGTAGCGTGCCGACGGCGATCACATCGACCTTGGAACCATTCCCGACGCGCATCGTCACCTCGTCCTTCGCCAGTCTCCGCTTATTCCGCAGCTCCTGCTTTGAGTTACAAATGTGAGCAACTGCACCGGTATCAAATACCCAGGAGCTACTACGAGTACTGGTAAGGTACACATCAATTACATGTATATCACATATACCTTTTGTTTTGCCAGCCTTCTTGTCTGCTAAGTATTTGGGGCAGTTTCGCTTCCAGTGACCACTTTCCTTGCAATAAAAGCATTCAGTCTCGGGCTTGGGTCCATTCTTTGGCTTCTTCCCGGCAGCTTGCTTGCCGGGCGCGGCAACTCCCTTGTCGTCCTTCTTGAAGGCTTTCTTACCCTTGCCCTTCTTGAACTTAGTGGTTTTATTCACCATCAACACTTGATGTTCCTTTTTGACTTCTACCTCTGCTGATTTCAGCATTGCAAATACTTCAGGAATGGTCTTTTCCATCCACTTCATATTGAAGTTCATCACAAAGCTCTTGTAGCTCGGTGGAAGCGACTGAAGGATTCTGTCAATGACCGCGTCATCCGGGAGATTAACTCCCAGCTGAGTCAAGCGGTTATGCAACCCAGACATAGTGAGTATGTGCTCACTGACAGAACTGTTTTCCTCCATCTTACAGCTGAAGAACTTGTCGGAGACTAGATATCTCTCGACCCGGGCATGAGCTTGGAAAACCATTTTCAGCTCTTCGAACATCTCATATGCTCCGTGTCTCTCAAAACGCTTTTGGAGCCCCGGCTCTAAGCTGTAAAGCATGCCGCACTGAACGAGGGAGTAGTCATCGGTACGTGCCTGCCAAGCGTTCATAACGTCTTGTTCTGCAGGGAGAACAGGTGCGTCACCCAGCGGTGCTTGTAGGACATAATCTTTCTTGGCAGCTATGAGGATGATCCTCAGGTTCCGGACCCAGTCCGTGTAGTTGCTGCCATCGTCTTTCAGCTTGGTTTTCTCTAGGAACGCGTTGAAGTTGAGGACTACGTTGGCCATTTGATCTACAAGACATATTGTAAAATTTTAGACTAAGTTCATGATAATTAAGTTCATCTAATCAAAATATTCAATGAACTCCCACTTAGATAGACATCCCTCCTGTAATCTAAGTATAACATGATCCGAGTTAACTAGGTCGTGTCCGATCATCACGTGAGACGGACTAGTCAACATCAGTGAACATCTTCATGTTGATCGTATCTTCTATACGACTCATGCTCGACCTTTCGGTCTTCTGTGATCCGAGGCCATGTCTGTACATGCTAGACTCGTCAAGTCAACCTAAGTGTTTGCATGTGTAAATCTGTCTTAGACCCGTTGTATGTGAACGTTGGAATCTATCACACCCGATCATCACGTGGTGCTCCGAAACAACGAACTGTCGCAACGGTGCACAGTTAGGGGGAACACTTTCTTGAAATTATTATGAGGGATCATCTTATTTACTACCGTCGTTCTAAGTAAACAAGATGCAAAACATGATAAACATCACATGCAATCAAATAATAAAAGTGACATGATATGGTCAATATCACATAGCTCCTTTGATCTCCATCTTGGGGCTCCATGATCATCTTGTCACTGGCATGACACCATGATCTCCATCATCATGATCTCCATCATCATGTCTCCATGAAGTTGCTCGCCAACTATTACATCTACTACTATGGTTAACGCGTTTAGCAATAAAGTAAAGTAATTTACATGGCGTTTCTCAATGACACGCAGGTCATACAAAGAATATAGACAACTCCTATGGCTCCTGCCGGTTGTCATACTCATCGACATGCAAGTCGTGATTCCTATTACAATAGCATGAACAACTCATACATCACATATATATCATTCATCATTCATCACAACTTTTGGCCATATCATATCACAAAGCACTTGCTGCAAAAACAAGTTAGACGTCCTCTAATTGTTGTTGCAAGTTTTACGTGGCTAAAATAGGGTTCTAGCAAGAATGTTTTATTACCTACATGAAAGCCACAACGTGATTTGTCAACTTCTATTTACCCTTCATAAGGACCCTTTTCATCGAATCCGCTCCAACTAAAGTGGGAGAGACAGACAGCCGCCAGCCACCTTATGCAACTTGTGCATGTTAGTCGGTGGAACCGGTCTCACGTAAGCATACGTGTAAGGTTGGTCCGGGCCGCTTCATCCCACAATACCGTTGAAGCAAGATAAGACTGGTAGCCGCAAGAAAGTTGACAACATCAACGCCCACAACAAATTGTGTTCTACTCGTGCAAGAGAACTACGCATAGACCTAGCTCATGATGCCACTGTTGGGGAACGTTGCAGAAAACAAAAAATTTCCTACGGTTTCACCAAGATCCATCTAGGAGTTCATCTAGCAACGAGTGATTGGATTGCATCTACATACCTTTGTAGATCACACGCGGAAGCGTTCAAAGAACGGGGATGAGGAAGTCGTACTCGACGTGATCCAAATCACCGGAGATCCTAGCGCCGAACGGACGGCACCTCCGCGTTCAACACACGTACGGTCAGCGTGACGTCTCCTCCTTCTTGATCCAGCAAGGGGGAAGGAGAGGTTGAGGAAGATGGCTCCAGCAGCAGCACGACGGCGTGGTGGTGATGGAGCTGCAGTACTCCGGCAGGGCTTCGCCAAGCACTATGGAGGAGGAGGATGTGTTGGAGAGGGAGAGGGAGGCACCAAAGGCGTGGGGTGAGAGGCCCTCCTTCCCCCACTATATATAGGGAGCCTAGGGGGGCGCCGACCCTAGGAGATGCAATCTCCTAGGGGGGCGGCGGCCAAGGGAGGAATCCCTCCTCCCCAAGGCACCTAGGAGGTTCCTTCCCCCTTTAGGACTCTTCCTTTCTTGATCTCTTGGCGCATGGGCCTCTTGGGGCTGGTGCCCTTGGCCCATACAGGCCAAGGCACACACCCCTACAGCCCATGTGGCCCCCCGGGGCAGGTGGCCCCACCCGGTGGACCCCGGGGACCCTTCCGATGGTCCCGGTACAATACCGGTGACCCCGAAACTTGTCCCGCTGCCCGAAATAGCACTTCCTATATATAATTCTTTACCTCCGGACCATTCCGGAACTCCTCATGATGTCCGGGATGTCATCCGGGACTCCGAACAACATTCGGGTTACTGCATATACATATCCCTACAACCCTAGCGTCACCGAACCTTAAGTGTGTAGACCCTACGGGTTCGGGAGACATGTAGACATGACCGAGATGACTCTCCGGCCAATAACCAATAGCGGGATCTAGATACCCATGTTGTCTCCCACATGCTCCTCGATGATCTCATCGGATGAACCACGATGTCGAGGATTCAAGCAACCCTGTATACAATTCCCTTTGTCAATCGGTATGTTACTTGCCCGAGATTCGATCGTCGGTATCCCAATACCTCGTTCAATCTCGTTACTGGCAAGTCACTTTACTCGTACCGTAATGCATGATCCCGTGACCAGACACTTGGTCACTTTGAGCTCATAATGATGATGTATTACCGAGTGGGCCCAGTGATACCTCTCCGTCATACGGATTGACAAATCCCAGTATTGATCCGTGTCAACCCAACAGACACTTTCGGAGATACCCGTAGTATACCTTTATAGTCACCCAGTTACGTTGTGACGTTTGGTATACCCAAAGTACTCCTACGGTATCCGGGAGTTACATGATCTCATGGTCTAAGGAAAGGATACTTGACAATGGAAAACTCTAGCAAACGAACTATACGATCTTGTGCTATGTTTAGGATTGGGTCTTGTCCATCACATCATTCTCCTAATGATGTGATCTCGTTATCAATGACATCCAATGCCCATAGTCAGGAAACCATGACTATCTATTGATCAACGAGCTAGTCAACTAGAGGCTTAGTAGGGACATGTTGGTGTCTATTATTCACACATGTATTACGATTTCCGGATAACACAATTATAGCATGAATAAAAGACAATTATCATGAACAAGGAAATATAATAATAATGATTTTATTATTGCCTCTAGGGCATATTTCCAACAATAACTACATGCTACAGGAACATATCATGGCAAAGCAAAGCATGGCATGAAGCTACTCAAAGCATGCAACAAAAGTCCCTTACTGACCATAAGCCAAAAGGGATCATACAATGGCAACCATGTGAACATAACAATTACATAAACAGATTCAGACTTACTGAAAAACTGGAGCATGGCAAAACAGACATCAAGTAGGCATGTTTACGAGCTCGATGCACTCACCACAAGGTATTGCATGATAAACTAAGAATGCACCCAGCAAGTAGACATGGCATAGAAGCTAGACATGGTAAGAACAACAACATAGCATGCACGGATCAACTACAACAAGCTCGGCAAAATTGCTAAACATGTTAACAATCTGCCAGGAACATTTTATAGAAAAAGTAGAGCTCGATTGACTCAAGCTAGGGTGCTCCATAATTGCAAACAAAGACATGGATGGATAGATCACAACAAACTCTACAAAACATCCTTACTGATCATGCTCACGGATCACTCAGTAGCAACATGAACATATGGCATACTAATATAAACAGGACAAGGACTTAGAAAATATTCTAAGTCCCTGAAATCAGCAACATTAAGTAAGCTACTTTGCATGCTTGTGATAGTCACCACAAAGATCACAAAAATACATGGCATACACCCATGTAAAAATGGCATGGCATACTTCAAAACTCATGTAGGGCTCAAGATCATAGCATGCACACATTAACCATGGCAAAAATGACAAATGAGCCAATGCTGATACGGATCTGAAACTAACATCGCATAGCCCTCTTCCAACAGCATTTCGGGCATCAAGATGAGCTCAAATGAAAATGATGCAATGAGATGAAATGAAGTAATCATCGAGACAAACATTTTGATATGCTACACACACGAATCGGAGCAACAGTGATGAAGCTATGATGCGGTGAAAGTGGCATGAAAAATACCGGGATTTGGGGACTTAGAGATATTTCGACCTCTCTGGGAAAGTTAACGGGACGGAGGCGAACGGGACGGAGCGGTCCAGGCGCGGACGCGGCGCCGTTTGGATGGATGAGCGGGTGGATCTCATCCACCCGTGGTGGATCCGGCCGGTGCGGGGCTCCGGCGAGGAGAGCGGCGACTCCGGCGATGGCAGCGGCAGGAGAAGAGCGCGGGGCGGCGCGCGGGGCCGGCGACGAGCCGTGGCGGCGCGGGGCGGCAGGAGGAGGCCGGCGACGAGCCGTGGCGGCGCGGGGCGGCAGGAGGAGGCCGGCGACGAGGGTAGGTGGCGGCGGGGCGAGGTCGCCGGTGGAATGGCGCGGCGGCGCGGCGAGCAGGTCCGGTGACCGTGGGCGACGGCGGCTGGTGGGGTTCGGGTGGGGCGCCCGCGAAGCGCGGCGGCGGCGAGATGGGCCGAGAGGGCTTCGCCCGGGCCTCGGCGGGCTTCGGCGGGTGGAGGGAAGCGCTGCTGAGGTGGCGCGTCGTGATTAGCGCGGGAGGCGGCAGCGGGTGATGTGGCAGGCCCTCATTGGCCGGAGTGAGGTGGAGGGCGCGGTGGACATGTCCGTCCGGCGCGGTAGGAATTGTCCGGCGGCTCGGGGAGGAGTTTGCTAGCGTTTGGACTACGCGAAAATTCAGGGAGAGCCACATATATATAGGTAGAGGGAGCTAGGAGGCTCCAAATTGAGCACAGTTTTCGGCCACGCGGTCGTGATCGAACAGCCTAGGTGATGGAGAGGGTTTAGGTGGGTTTTGGCCACTTTGGAAGGGTGTTGGGCTGCAACACACATGAGGCCTTTTCGGTCTCTCGGTTAACCGTTGGAGTATCAAATAAAGTCCAAATGGCACGAAACTTGACAGGCGGTCTACCGGTAGTAAACCAAGACTGCATGACAAGTCTCGGCCCAATCTGAGAATGTTTAACACCCGCACACGAAAGGAGGTAGAAAGGGATACCGGGTGACATAGGAGCGCCGGATGGCAAAACGGACAACGGGAAAATGCTCGGATGCATGAGACGAACATGTATGCAAATGAAAAGCACATGATGACATGATATGCAAAGCATGACACGCAAGCAATTACATGGCAACAACAGCGAATAACTGGAAGACACCTAGCACAACGGGCTCGTGGCATTACAACACTCCACCACTACGAGAGGATCTTGTCCCGAGATCTAGAATGGCACCGGAGGGGAAACGGAAGAGAAAGAGAAGAGGTAAAACTAAGTTGCTTCTTTGACCAATGAGTGAAACCAAAGAACCTTGAGATGTTAAACCACTTGGAAGGAATAATACCATGGAGGTGATCGAAGTTGAAAAACACTCTGTTAGAAACGAGGAACAAGGAAGAACAAATTCAAACAGCACTCCGTTTGAACAGTGATATGAAACTTGATAAGATGAAAAGAACTAGAGCAGAGGGCACAACACTCCGGTTAAAAGGATAAGCATGAAAAGAACAAGGTCCTGACAAGAACAAGAAGAAAGGTTGAAGAGAGCAACAACACAATGCCTTCGGAATAGAAGAGAGAAATGGAATGGAATGAACAGAGGAGAAAACAACATATTCTACCTTAAATGAGCTTGCAAAAGCATCCTTAGGAGAAGGTTCGAACGGAATTGTTGGAAAAACAACAACGAAAAGAACAAGGTTGTAGTGGACTTATGGAAAACATCTCAAAACTATGAGGTGAAATTCTGGCATTAACGGAAAACAATAGATTGGATTGATATCAACACGGAGACGAGAAACTTATTTCACCGGGAGGATAGATGAAGAACTTGGATCATATATGAGCACCATAAATAGCAACAATCCTTAGGGAAGGTTTTAGGTGAAATATAACCCAAGATAACTCCAATGACGAGATTGATGGATTTAATATATCTCATTCTTAACAACATGAAACACGAACTCAAATTATCAAGAATGACATAATACCACCTCCAATGATATGGAAGAGAGAATTGCACTCCGGAATGCAAGATGAAGAATTCTTGAGCTCCTCTAAAAAGAATCTCAATGAATGCTTCAAAAAGGAATTAAATCCTTGATGAACCATCATGTAGAGCCTCCATGAAGAACTCCGATAACAAAAGAATGATCAAACGAAAGGAAAGATGAAAAGAGTAAGGTTGAAGCCTTGCAATGATTAGATGAAGCTTTGTGACGAGATAAAGTGGACACTTGGAACTCCGGAAAATAAAATATGAAACAAATGAAACCGAGAATTTGATGCACCAACTTGGAATCTAGGAAAGAGCATGGCAGCTCACACCGCCATGGGACGCATTGGAGAAGTTTACCGCAATGATCTCAAGGATACTATCTACCAGATTTGTGGGCGCAGAGATGAGCACTTGGAGATGATCAGCACCAGGAAGGATAGATCAATTGCAGCTTTTATCCAGGAGTTAAACCAGCACATTCGATGTCAGGAGAACCAAATGTGCGCCGACATGATAGATCTGAAGAAGGCTAGGACAAGAATCAAGGAACTGGAGGAAGAACTCAAGGCTACGCGTGAAGATTATGAAGAGGAAATCGAAGTACTAGTGGACAAGAATGCCGACTTAACAATGAAGATTGGAATATTCATGGGAGGCCCTACACCAGTAGAAGAGGACGAAGAACCCAAGGAGATTCGCCTGAAAGACTACATCATCATCGACGACACTGACTCGGATCCAGACGATAGCGATGATTGTTGGGGAACGTAGTAATTTCAAAAATTTCCTACGCACACGCAAGATCATGGTGATGCATAGCAACGAGAGGCGAGAGTGTGATCTACGTACCCTTGTAGACCGACAGCGGAAGCGTTAGCACAAAGCGGTTGATGTAGTCGTACGTCTTCACGGCCCGACCGATCAAGCACCGAAACTACGGCACCTCCGAGTTTTAGCACACGTTCAGCTCGATGACGATCCCCGGACTCCGATCCAGCAAAGTGTCGGGGAAGAGTTCCGTCAGCACGACGGCGTGGTGACGATCTTGATGTACTACCGTCGCAGGGCTTCGCCTAAGCACCGCTACAATATTATCGAGGATTATGGTGGAAGGGGGCACCGCACACGGCTAAGAATATGATCACGTGGATCAACTTGTGTGTCTAGGGCTGCCCCCTGCCCCCGTATATAAAGGAGCAAGGGGAGGAGGCCGGCCGGCCCATATTGGCGCGCCAGGAGGAGTCCTCCTCCTAGTAGGAGTAGGACTCCTACTAGGAGGGGGAAGGAAGTGGGGAGGGAGAAGGAAAGGGGGGCGCCGCCCCCCCCCCCCTCACCTAGTCCAATTCGGACCCAGGGGGGAGGAGGCGCGCGGCCCACCCTGGCTGCCCTTCTCTCTCTCCACTAAGGCCCATATGGCCCATTACTTCTCCCGGTAGGGTTCCGGTAACCCTCCGGCTCTCCGGTTTTCTCCGAAATCACCCGGAACACTTCTGGTGTCCGAATATAGTCGTCCAATATATCAATCTTTATGTCTCGACCATTTCGAGACTCCTCGTTATGTCCGTGATCACATCCGGGACTCCGAACTGACTTCGGTACATCAAAATTCATAAACTCATAATATAATTGTCATCGAAACCTTAAGCATGCGGACCCTACGGGTTCGAGAACAATGCAGACGTGATCGAGAAACGTCTCCGGTCAATAACCAATAGCGGAAACTGGATGCTCATATTGGCCCCTACATATTCTACGAAGATCTTTATCGGTCAGACCGCATAACAACATACGTTGTTCCCTTTGTCATCGGTATGTTACTGGCCCGAGATTCGATCGTCGGTATCTCAATACCTAGTTCAATCTCGTTACCGGCAAGTCTCTTTACTCATTTCGTAATAAATCATCTCGCAACTAACTCATTAGTTGCGATGCTTGCAAGGCTTATGTGATGTGCATTACCGAGAGGGCCCAGAGATACCTCTCCGACAATCGGAGTGACAAATCCTAATCTCGAAATACGCCGACCCAACATTTACCTTTGGAGACACCTGTAGAGTTCCTTTATAATCACCCAGTTACGTTGTGACATTTGGTAGCACACAAAGTGTTCCTCCGGCAAACGGGAGTTGCATAATCTCATAGTCATAGGAACATGTATAAGTCATGAAGAAAGCAATAGCGACATACTAAACGATCGGGTGCTAAGCTAATGAAATGGATCATGTCAATCACATCATTCTCCTAATAATGTGATCCCGTTAATCAAATGACAACACATGTCTATGGTTAGGAAACATAACCATCTTTGATTAATGAGCTAGTCAAGTAGAGGCATACTAGTGACGTTTGGTTTGTCTATGTATTCACACAAGTATTATGCTTCCGGATAATACAATTCTAGCATGAATAATAAACATTTATCATGATATAAGGAAATAAAATAATAACATTATTATTGCCTCTAGGGCATATTTCCTTCAGTCTCCCACTTGACTAGAGTCAATAATCTAGATTACACGGTAATGATTCTAACACCCATGGAGCTTTGGTGCTGATCATGTTTTGCTCGTGGAAGAGGTTTAGTCAACGGGTCTGCTATATTCAGATCCGTATGTATCTTGCAAATCTCTATGTCTCCCACCTGGACTAGATCCCGGATGAAATTGAAGTGTCTCTTGATGTGCTTGGTTCTCTTGTGAAATCTGGATTCCTTTGCCAAGGTAATTGCACCAGTATTGTCACAAAAGATTTTCATTGGACCCGATGCACTAGGTATGACACCTAGATCGGATATGAACTCCCTCATCCAGACTCCTTTGTTTGCTGCTTCCGAAGCAGCTATGTACTCCGCTTCACATGTAGATCCCACCACAACGCTTTGTTTAGAACTGCACCAACTGACAGCTCCATCGTTTAATGTAAACACGTATCCGGTTTGCGATTTAGAATTGTCTGGATCAGTGTCAAAGCTTGCATCAACGTAACCATTTATGATGAGCTCTTTGTCATTTCCATATATGAGAAACATATCCTTAGTCATTTTCACGTATTTCAGGATGTTCTTGACCGCTGTCCAGTGATCCACTCCTGGATTACTTTGGTACCTCCCTGCTAGACTTATAGCAAGACACACATCAGGTCTGGTACACAGCATTGCATACATGATAGAGCCTATGGCTGAAGCATAGGGAACATCTTTCATTTTCTCTCTATCTTCTGCATTGGTCGGGCATTGAGTCTTACTCAATTTCACACCTTGTAACACAGGCAAGAATCATTTCTTTGCTTGATCCATTTTGAACTTTTTCAAAACTTTTTCAAGGTATGTGCTTTGTGAAAGTCCAATTAAGCGTCTTGATCTGTCTCTATAGATATTAATGCCCAATATGTAAGCAGCTTCACCGAGGTCTTTCATTGAAAAACTCTTATTCAAGTATCTCTTTATGCTATCCAGAAATTCTATATCATTTCCGATTAGTAATATGTCACCTACATATAATATCAGAAATGCTACAGAGCTCCCACTCACTTTCTTGTAAATACAGGCTTCTCCAAAAGTTTGTACAAAACCAAATGCTTTGATCACACTATCAAAGCGTTTATTCCAACTCCGAGAGGCTTGCACCAGTCCATAAATGGATTGCTGGAGCTTGCACACTTTGTTAGCTCCCTTTGGATCGACAAAACCTTCCGGCTGCATCATATACAACTCTTCTTGCAGAAATCCATTCAGGAATGCAGTTTTGACATCCATCTACCAAATTTCATAATCATAAAATGCGGCAATTGCTAACATGATTCAGACAGACTTAAGCATCGCTACGGGTGAGAAGGTCTCATCGTAGTCAATCCCTTGAACTTGTCGAAAACCTTTTGCGACAAGTCGAGCTTTGTAGACAGTAACATTACCGTCAGCGTCAGTCTTCTTCTTAAAGATCCATTTATTCTCAATTGCTTGCCGATCA
The DNA here is from genome assembly GCF_018294505.1 of Triticum aestivum. Taxonomy (NCBI): domain Eukaryota; kingdom Viridiplantae; phylum Streptophyta; class Magnoliopsida; order Poales; family Poaceae; genus Triticum; species Triticum aestivum. Next base: position 231,678,736 of record NC_057806.1, on the reverse strand, counting down.
TTGGGCAAGTCAACCAAAGTACATACTTTGTTCTCATACATGGATCCCATCTCAGATTTCATGGCTTCAAGCCATTTTGCGGAATCTGGGCTCACCATCGCTTCTCCATAGTTCATAGGTTCATCATGATCTAGTAGCATGACTTCCAGAACAGGATTACCGTACCACTCTGGTGGGGATCTTACTCTTGTTGATCTATGAGGTTCAGTAGTATCTTGTTCTGAAGCTTCATGATCATCATCATTAGCTTCCTCACTAATTGGTGTAGGTGTCATAGAAACTGGTTTCTGTGATGTACTACTTTCCAATAAGGGAGAAGGTACAGTTACCTCATCAAGTTCTACTTTCCTCCCACTCACTTCTTTCGAGAGAAACTCCTTCTCTAGAAAGTTTCCGAATTTAGCAACAAAAGTTTTGCCTTCGGATCTGTGATAGAAGGTGTATCCAATAGTTTCCTTTGGATATCCTATGAAGACACATTTCTCCGATTTGGGTTCGAGCTTATTAGGTTGAAGCTTTTTCACATAAGCATCGCAACCCCAAACTTTCAGAAACGACAACTTTTGGTTTCTTGCCAAACCATAGTTCATAAGGTGTCGTCTCAACGGATTTTGATGGTGCCCTATTTAACGTGAATGCGGCCGTCTCTAGAGCATAACCCCAAAACGATAGCGGTAAATCAGTAAGAGACATCATAGATCGCACCATATCTAGTAAAGTACGATTACGACGTTCGGACACACCATTACGCTGTGGTGTTTCGGGTGGCGTGAGTTGCGAAACTATTCCGCATTGTTTCAAATGTACACCAAACTCGTAACTCAAATATTCTCCTCCACGATCAGATCGCGGGAATTTTATTTTCTTGTTACGATGATTTTCAACTTCACTCTGAAATTCTTTGAACTTTTCAAATGTTTCAGACTTATGTTTCATTAAGTAGATATACCCATATCTGCTTAAGTCATCTGTGAAGGTGAGAAAATAACGATATCTGCCACGAGCCTCAACATTCATCGGACCACATACATCTGTATGTATGATTTCCAACAAATCTGTTGCTCTCTCCATAGTACCGGAGAACGGTGTTTTTGTCATCTTACCCATAAGGCACGGTTCGCAAGTACCAAGTGATTCATAATCAAGTGGTTCCAAAAGCCCATCAGTATGGAGTTTCTTCATGCGCTTTACACCGATATGACCCAAACGGCAGTGCCACAAATAAGTTGCACTATCATTATCAACTCTGCATCTTTTGGCTTCAACATTATGAATATGTGTGTCACTACTATCGAGATTTAATAAGAATAGACCACTCTTTAAGGGTGCATGACCATAAAAGATATTACTCATATAAATAGAACAACCATTATTCTCTGATTTAAATGAATAATTGTCTCGCATCAAACAAGATCCAGATATAATGTTCATGCTTAACGCTGGCACCAAATAACAATTATTTAGGTCTAATACTAATCCCGAAGGTAGATGTAGAGGTAGCGTGCCGACCGTGATCACATCGACTTTGGAACCATTTCCCACGCGCATCGTCACCTCGTCCTTAGCCAATCTTCGCTTAATCCGTAGTCCCTGTTTTGAGTTGCAAATGTTAGCAACAGAACCAGTATCAAATACCCAGGTGCTACTGCGAGCATTAGTAAGGTACACATCAATAACATGTATATCACATATACCTTTGTTCACCTTGCCATCCTTCTTATCTGCCAAATACTTGGGGCAGTTCCGCTTCCAGTGACCAGTCTGCTTGCAGTAGATGCACTCAGTTTCAGGCTTAGGTCCAGGTTTGGGTTTCTTCTCTTGAGTAGCAACTTGCTTGTTGTTCTTTTTGAAGTTCCCCTTCTTCTTCCCTTTGCCCTTTTTCTTGAAACTAGTGGTCTTATTGACCATCAACACTTGATGCTCCTTCTTGATTTCTACCTCCGCAGCTTTCAGCATTGCGAAGAGCTCGGGAATAGTCTTATTCATCCCTTGCAAATTATAGTTCATCACGAAGCTCTTGTAGCTTGGTGACAGTGATTGGAGAATTCTGTCAATGACGCAATCATCTGGAGGATTAACTCCCAATTGAATCAAGTGATTATTGTTCCCAGACATTTTGAGTATATGCTCACTGACAGAACTGTTCTTCTCCATCTTGCAGCTATAGAACTTATTGGAGACTTCATATCTCTCAATCCGGGCATTTGCTTGAAATATTAACTTCAACTCCTGGAACATCTCATATGCTCCATGACGTTCAAAACGTCGTTGAAGTCCCGATTCTAAGCCGTAAAGCATGGCACACTGAACTATCGAGTAGTCATCAGCTTTGCTCTGCCAGACGTTCATAACATCTGGTGTTGCTCCAGCAGCAGGCCTGGCACCTAGCGGTGCTTCCAGGACGTAATTCTTCTGTGCAGCAATGAGGATAATCCTCAAGTTACGGACCCAGTCCGTGTAATTGCTACCATCATCTTTCAACTTTGCTTTCTCAAGGAACGCGTTAAAATTCAACGGAACAACAGCACGGGCCATCTATCTACAATCAAACATAAACAAGCAAGATACTATCAGGTACTAAGTTCATGATAAATTTAGGTTCAATTAATCATATTACTAAAGAACTCCCACTTAGATAGACATCCCACTAATCCTCTAAGTGATTACATGATCCAAATCAACTAAACCATGTCCGATCATCACATGAGATGGAGTAGTTTCATTGGTGAACATCGCTATGTTGATCATGTCTACTATATGATTCACGCTCGACCTTTCGGTCTCCATGTTCCGAGGCCATATCTATATATGCTTGGCTCGTCAAGTATAACCTGAGTATTCTGCGTGTGCAACTGTTTTGCACCCGTTGTATTTGAATGTAGAGCCTATCACACCCGATCATCACGTGGTGTCTCAGCACGAAGAACTTTCGCAATGGTGCATACTCAGGGAGAACACTTCTTGATAATTAGTGAGAGATCATCTTAAAATGCTACCGTCAATCAAAGCAAGATAAGATGCATAAAAGATAAACATCACATGCAATCAATATAAGTGATATGATATGGCCGTCATCATCTTGTGGTTGTGATCTCCATCTTCCAAGCACCGTCGTGATCACCATCGTCACCGGCGCGACACCTTGATCACCATCATAGCATCGTTGTCGTCTCGTCAATCTTATGCTTCCATGACTATCGCTACCGCTTAGTGATAAAGTAAAGCATTACAGCGCAATTGCATTGCATACAATAAAGCGACAACCATATGGCTCCTGCCAGTTGCCGATAACTTGGTTACAAAACATGATCATCTCATACAATAAAATTTAGCATCATGTCTTGACCATATCACATCACAACATGCCCTGCAAAAACAAGTTAGACGTCCTCTACTTTGTTGTTGCAAGTTTTACGTGGCTGCTACGGGCTTAAGCAAGAACCAATCTTACCTAGGCATCAAAACCACAATGATAGTTTGTCAAGTTGGTGTTGTTTTAACCTTCGCAAGGACCGGGCGTAGCCGCACTCGGTTCAACTAAAGTTGGAGAAACTGTCACCCGCTAGCCACCTTTGTGCAAAGCACGTCGGGAGAACCGGTCTCGCGTAAGCGTACGCGTAATGTCGGTCCGGGCCGCTTCGTCCAACAATACCGCCGAACCAAAGTATGACATGCTGGTAAGCAGTATGACTTATATCGCCCACAACTCACTTGTGTTCTACTCGTGCATATAACATCAACACATAAAACCTAGGCTCGGATGCCACTGTTGGGGAACGTAGTAATTTCAAAATTTTCCTACGCACACGCAAGATCATGGTGATGCATAGCAACGAGAGGGGAGAGTGTGATCTATGTACCCTTGTAGACCGACAGCGGAAGCGTTAGCACAATGCGCTAAGTATTTGGGGCAGTTCCGCTTCCAGTGACCACTTTCCTTGCAATAAAAGCACTCAGTCTCGGGCTTGGGTCCATTCTTTGGCTTCTTCCCAGCAGCTTGCTTGCCGGGCGCGGCAACTCCCTTGCCGTCTTTCCTGAAGGTTTTCTTACCCTTGCCTTTCTTGAACTTAGTGGTTTTATTCACCATCAACACTTGATGTTGCTTTTTGACTTCTACCTCTGCTGATTTCAGCATTGCAAATACTTCAGGAATGGTCTTTTCCATCCCTTGCATATTGAAGTTCATCACAAAGCTCTTGTAGCTCGGTGGAAGCGACTGAAGGATTCTGTCAATGACCGCGTCATCTGGGAGATTAACTCCTAGCTGAGTCAAGCGGTTATGCAACCCACACATAGTGAGTATGTGCTCACTGACAGAACTGTTTTCCTCCATCTTACAGCTGAAGAACTTGTCGGAGACTTGATATCTCTCGACCCGGGCATGAGTTTGGGAAACCATTTTCAGCTCTTCGAACATCTCATATGCTCTGTGTCTCTCAAAACGCTTTTGGAGCCCCGGCTCTAAGCTGTAAAGCATGCCGCACTGAACGAGGGAGTAGTCATTGGTACGTGCCTGCCAAGCATTCATAACGTCTTGTTCTGCAGGGAGCACAGGTGCGTCACCTAGCGGTGCTTGTAGGACATAATCTTTCTTGGCAGCTATTAGGATGATCCTCAGGTTCCGGACCTAGTCCGTGTAGTTGCTGCCATCGTCTTTCAGCTTGGTTTTCTCTAGGAACGCGTTGAAGTTGAGGACTACGTTGGCCATTTGATCTACAAGACATATTGTAGAATTTTAGACTAAGTTCATGATAATTAAGTTCATCTAATCAAATTATTCAATGAACTCCCACTTAGATAGACATCCCTCCTGTAATCTAAGTATAACATGATCCGAGTTAACTAGGTCGTGTCCGATCATCACGTGAGACGGACTAGTCAACATCGGTGAACATCTTCATGTTGATCGTATCTTCTATACGACTCATGCTCGACCTTTCGGTCTTCTGTGATCCGAGGCCATGTCTGTACATGCTAGACTCGTCAAGTCAACCTAAGTGTTTGCATGTGTAAATCTGTCTTACACCCGTTGTATGTGAACGTTGGAATCTATCACACCCGATCATCACGTGGTGCTCCGAAACAACGAACTGTCGCAACGGTGCACAGTTAGGGGGAACACTTTCTTGAAATTATTATGAGGGATCATCTTATTTACTACCGTCGTTCTAAGTAAACAAGATGCAAAACATGATAAACATCACATGCAATCAAATAATAAAAGTGACATGATATGGCCAATATCACATAGCTCCTTTGATCTCCATCTTGGGGCTCCATGATCATCTTGTCACTGGCATGACACCATGATCTCCATCATCATGATCTCCATCATCATGTCTCCATGAAGTTGCTCGCCAACTATTACATCTACTACTATGGTTAACGCGTTTAGCAATAAAGTAAAGTAATTTACATGGCGTTTCTCAATGACACGCAGGTCATACAAAGAATATAGACAACTCCTATGGCTCCTGCCGGTTGTCATACTCATCGACATGCAAGTCGTGATTCCTATTACAATAGCATGAACAACTCATACATCACATATATATCATTCATCATTCATCACAACTTTTGGCCATATCATATCACAAAGCACTTGCTGCAAAAACAAGTTAGACGTCCTCTAATTGTTGTTGCAAGTTTTACGTGGCTAAAATAGGGTTCTAGCAAGAATGTTTTCTTACCTACATGAAAGCCACAACGTGATTTGTCAACTTCTATTTACCCTTCATAAGGACCCTTTTCATCGAATCCGCTCCAACTAAAGTGGGAGAGACAGACAGCCGCCAGCCACCTTATGCAACTTGTGCATGTTAGTCGGTGGAACCGGTCTCACGTAAGCGTACGTGTAAGGTTGGTCCGGGCCGCTTCATCCCACAATACCGTTGAAGCAAGATAAGACTGGTAGCGGCAAGAAAGTTGACAACATCAACGCCCACAACAAATTGTGTTCTACTCGTGCAAGAGAACTACGCATAGACCTAGCTCATGATGCCACTATTGGGGAACGTTGCAGAAAACAAAAAATTTCCTACGGTTTCACCAAGATCCATCTAGGAGTTCATCTAGCAACGAGTGATTGGATTGCATCTACATACCTTTGTAGATCACACGCGGAAGCGTTCAAAGAACGGGGATGAGGAAGTCGTACTCGACGTGATCCAAATCACCGGAGATCCTAGCGCCGAACGGACGGCACCTCCGCGTTCAACACACGTACGGTCAGCGTGACGTCTCCTCCTTCTTGATCCAGCAAGGGGGAAGGAGAGGTTGAGGAAGATGGCTCCAGCAGCAGCACGACGGCGTGGTGGTGATGGAGCTGCAGTACTCCGGCAGGGCTTCGCCAAGCACTATGGAGGAGGAGGATGTGTTGGAGAGGGAGAGGGAGGCACCAAAGGCGTGGGGTGAGAGGCCCTCCTTCCCCCACTATATATAGGGAGCCTAGGGGGCGCCGACCCTAGGAGATGCAATCTCCTAGGGGGGCGGCGGCCAAGGGAGGAATCCCTCCTCCCCAAGGCACCTAGGAGGTGCCTTCCCCCTTTAGGACTCTTCCTTTCTTGATCTCTTGGCACATGGGCCTCTTGGGGCTGGTGCCCTTGGCCCATACAGGCCAAGGCGCACACCCCTACTGCCCATGTGGCCCCCCGGGGCAGGTGGCCCCACCCGGTGGACCCCGGGGACCCTTCCGGTGGTCCCGGTACAATACCGGTGACCCCGAAACTTGTCCCGATGCCCGAAATAGCACTTCCTATATATAATTCTTTACCTCCGGACCATTCCGGAACTCCTCATGACGTCCGGGATGTCATCCGGGACTCCAAACAACATTCAGGTTACTGCATATACATATCCCTACAACCCTAGCATCACCGAACCTTAAGTGTGTAGACCCTACGGGTTCGGGAGACACGTAGACATGACCGAGATGACTCTCCGGCCAATAACCAACAGCGGGATCTAGATACCCATGTTGGCTCCCACATGCTCCTCAATGATCTCATCGGATGAACCACGATGTCGAGGATTGAAGCAACCCTGTATACAATTCCCTTTTTCAATCGGTATGTTACTTGCCCGAGATTCGATCGTCGGTATCCCAATACCTCGTTCAATCTCGTTACTGGCAAGTCACTTTACTCGTACCGTAATGCATGATCCCGTGACCAGACACTTGGTCACTTTGAGCTCATAATGATGATGTATTACCGAGTGGGCCCAGTGATACCTCTCCGTCATACGGATTGACAAATCCCAGTATTGATCCGTGTCAACCCAACAGACACTTTCGGAGATACCCGTAGTATACCTTTATAGTCACCCAGTTACGTTGTGACGTTTGGTATACCCAAAGTACTCCTACGGTATCCGGGAGTTACATGATCTCATGGTCTAAGGAAAGGATACTTGACAATGGAAAACTCTAGCAAACGAACTATACGATCTTGTGCTATGTTTAGGATTGGGTCTTGTCCATCACATCATTCTCCTAATGATGTGATCTCGTTATCAATGACATCCAATGCCCATAGTCAGGAAACCATGACTATCTATTGATCAACGAGCTAGTCAACTAGAGGCTTACTAGGGACATGTTGGTGTCTATTATTCACACATGTATTACGATTTCCGGATAACACAATTATAGCATGAATAAAAGACAATTATCATGAACAAGGAAATATAATAATAATGCTTTTATTATTGCCTCTAGGGCATATTTCCAACAATAACTACATGCTACAGGAACATATCATGGCAAAGCAAAGCATGGCATGAAGCTACTCAAAGCATGCAACAAAAGTCCCTTACTGACCATAAGCCAAAAGGGATCATACAATGGCAACCATGTGAACATAGCAATTACATAAACAGATTCAGACTTACTGAAAAACTGGAGCATGGCAAAACAGACATCAAGTAGGCATGTTTACGAGCTCGATGCACTCACCACAAGGTATTGCATGATAAACTAAGAATGCACCCAGCAAGTAGACATGGCATAGAAGCTAGACATGGTAAGAACAACAACATAGCATGCACGGATCAACTACAACAAGCTCGGCAAAATTGCTAAACATGTTAACAATCTGCCAGGAACATTTTATAGAAAAAGTAGAGCTCGATTGACTCAAGCTAGGGTGCTCCATAATTGCAAACAAAGACATGGATGGATAGATCACAACAAACTCTACAAAACATCCTTACTGATCATGCTCACGGATCACTCAGTAGCAACATGAACATATGGCATACTAATATAAACAGGACAAGGACTTAGAAAATATTCTAAGTCCCTGAAATCAGCAACATTAAGTAAGCTACTTTGCATGCTTGTGCTAGTCACCACAAAGATCACAAAAATACATGGCATACACCCATGTAAAGATGGCATGGCATACTTCAAAACTCATGTAGGGCTCAAGATCATAGCATGCACACATTAATCATGGCAAAAATGACAAATGAGCCAATGCTGATACGGATCTGAAACTAACATCACATAGCCCTCTTCCAACAGCATTTCGGGCATCAAGATGAGCTCAAATGAAAATGATGCAATGAGATGAAATGAAGTAATCATCGAGACAAACATTTTGATATGCTACACACACGAATCGGAGCAACAGTGATGAAGCTATGATGCGGTGAAAGTGGCATGAAAAATACCGGGATTTGGGGACTTAGAGATATTTCGACCTCTCTGGGAAAGTTAACGGGACGGAGGCGAATGAGACGGAGCGGTCCAGGCGCGGACGCGGCGCCGTTTGGATGGATGAGCGGGTGGATCTCATCCACCCGCGGTGGATCCGGCCGGTGCGGGGCTCCGGCGAGGAGAGCGGTGACTCCGGCGATGGCAGCGGCAGGAGAAGAGCGCGGGGCGGCGCGCGGGGCCGGCGACGAGCCGGGGCGGCGCGCGGGGCCGGCGACGAGCCGTGGCGGCGCGGGGCGGCAGGAGGAGGCCGGCGACGAGTCGTGGCGGCGCGGGGCGGCAGGAGGAGGCCGGCGACGAGGGTAGGTGGCGGCGGGGCGAGGTCGCCGGTGGAATGGCGCGGCGACGCGCGAGCAGGTCCGGTGACCGTGGGCGACGGCGGCTGGTGGGGTTCGGGTGGGGCGCCCGCAAAGCGCGGCGGCGGCGAGATGGGCCGAGAGGGCTTCGCCCGGGCCCCGGCGGGCTTCGGCGGGTGGAGGGAAGCGCTGCTGAGGTGGCGCATCGCGATTAGCGCGGGAGGCGGCAGCAGGTGATGTGGCAGGCCCTCATTGGCCGGAGTGAGGTGGAGGGCGCGGTGGACATGTCCGTCCGGCGCGGTAGGAATTGTCCGTTGGCCCGGGGAGGAGTTTGCTAGGGTTTGGACTACGCGAAAATTCGGGGAGAGCCACATATATATAGGTAGAGGGAGCTAGGAGGCTCCAAATTGAGCACAGTTTTCGGCCACGCGGTCGTGATCGAACAGCCTAGGTGATGGAGAGGGTTTAGGTGGGTTTTGGGCCACTTTGGAAGGGTGTTGGGCTGCAACACACATGAGTCCTTTTCGGTCTCTCGGTTAACCGTTGGAGTATCAAATAAAGTCCAAATGGCACGAAACTTGACAGGCGGTCTACCGGTAGTAAACCAAGACTGCATGACAAGTCTCGGCCCAATCTGAGAATGTTTAATACCCGCACACGGAAGGAGGTAGAAAGGGATACCGGGTGACATAGGAGCGCCGGATGGCAAAACGGACAACGGGAAAATGCTCGGATGCATGAGACGAACATGTATGCAAATGAAAAGCACATGATGACATGATATGCAAAGCATGACACGCAAGCAATTACATGGCAACAACAGCGAATAACTGGAAGACACCTAGCACAACGGGCTCGTGGCGTTACAACACTCCACCACTACGAGAGGATCTTGTCCCGAGATCTAGAATGGCACCGGAGGGGAAACGGAAGAGAAAGAGAAGAGGTAAAACTAAGTTGCTTCTTTGACCAATGAGTGAAACCAAAGAACCTTGAGATGTTAAACCACTTGGAAGGAATAATACCATGGAGGTGATCGAAGTTGAAAAACACTCTGTTAGAAACGAGGAACAAGGAAGAACAAATTCAAACAGCACTCCGTTTGAACAGTGATATGAAACTTGATAAGATGAAAAGAACTAGAGCAGAGGGCACAACACTCCGGTTAAAAGGATAAGCATGAAAAGAACAAGGTCCTGACAAGAACAAGAAGAAAGGTTGAAGAGAGCAACAACACAATGCCTTCGGAATAGAAGAGAGAAATGGAATGGAATGAACAGAGGAGAAAACAACATATTCTACCTTAAATGAGCTTGCAAAAGCATCCTTAGGAGAAGGTTCGAACGGAATTGTTGGAAAAACAACAACGAAAAGAACAAGGTTGTAGTGGACTTATGGAAAACATCTCAAAACTATGAGGTGAAATTCTGGCATTAACGGAAAACAATAGATTGGATTGATATCAACACGGAGACGAGAAACTTATTTCACCGGGAGGATAGATGAAGAACTTGGATCATATATGAGCACCATAAATAGCAACAATCCTTAGGGAAGGTTTTAGGTGAAATATAACCCAAGATAACTCCAATGACGAGATTGATGGATTTAATATATCTCATTCTTAACAACATGAAACACGAACTCAAATTATCAAGAATGACATAATACCACCTCCAATGATATGGAAGAGAGAATTGCACTCCGGAATGCAAGATGAAGAATTCTTGAGCTCCTCTGAAAAGAATCTCAATGAATGCTTCAAAAAGGAATTAAATCCTTGATGAACCATCATGTAGAGCCTCCATGAAGAACTCCCATAACAAAAGAATGATCAAACGAAAGGAAAGATGAAAAGAGTAAGGTTGAAGCCTTGCAATGATTAGATGAAGCTTTGTGACGAGATAAAGTGGACACTTGGAACTCCGGAAAATAAAATATGAAACAAATGAAACCGAGAATTTGATGCACCAACTTGGAATCTAGGAAAGAGCATGGCAGCTCACACCGCCATGGGACGCATTGGAGAAGTTTACCGCAATGATCTCAAGGATACTATCTACCAGATTTGTGGGCGCCGAGATGAGCACTTGGAGATGATCAGCACCAGGAAGGATAGATCAATTGCAGCTTTTATCCAGGAGTTAAACCAGCACATTCGATGTCAGGAGAACCAAATGTGCGCCGACATGATAGATCTGAAGAAGGCTAGGACAAGAATCAAGGAACTGGAGGAAGAACTCAAGGCTACACGTGAAGATTATGAAGAGGAAATCGAAGTACTAGTGGACAAGAATGCCGACTTAACAATGAAGATTGGAATATTCATGGGAGGCCCTACACCAGTAGAAGAGGACGAAGAACCCAAGGAGATTCGCCTGAAAGACTACATCATCATCGACGACACTGACTCGGATCCAGACGATAGCGATGATTGTTGGGGAACGTAGTAATTTCAAAATTTTCCTACGCACACGCAAGATCATGGTGATGCATAGCAACGAGAGGCGAGAGTGTGATCTACGTACCCTTGTAGACCGACAGCGGAAGCGTTAGCACAACACGGTTGATGTAGTCGTACGTCTTCACGGCCCGACCGATCAAGCACCGAAACTACGGCACCTCCGAGTTTTAGCATACGTTCAGCTCGACGACGATCCCCGGACTCCGGTCCAGCAAAGTGTCGGGGAAGAGTTCCGTCAGCACGACGGCGTGGTGACGATCTTGATGTACTACCGTCGCAGGGCTTCGCCTAAGCACCGCTACAATATTATCGAGGATTATGGTGGAAGGGGGCACCGCACACGGCTAAGAATATGATCACGTGGATCAACTTGTGTGTCTAGGGCTGCCCCCTGCCCCCGTATATAAAGGAGCAAGGGGAGGAGGCCGGCCGGCCCATATTGGCGCGCCAGGAGGAGTCCTCCTCCTAGTAGGAGTAGGACTCCTACTAGGAGGGGGAAGGAAGTGGGGAGGGAGAAGGAAAGGGGGGCGCCGCCCCCCCCCCCCCTCTCCTAGTCCAATTCGGACCCAGGGGGGAGGAGGCGCGCGGCCCACCCTGGCTGCCCTTCTCTCTCTCCACTAAGGCCCATATGGCCCATTACTTCTCCCGGTAGGGTTCCGGTAACCCTCCGGCTCTCCGGTTTTCTCCGAAATCACCCGGAACACTTCTGGTGTCCGAATATAGCCGTCCAATATATCAATCTTTATGTCTCGACCATTTCGAGACTCCTCGTTATGTCCGTGATCACATTCGGGACTCCGAACTGACTTCGGTACATCAAAATTCATAAACTCATAATATAATTGTCATCGAAACCTTAAGCGTGCGGACCCTACGGGTTCGAGAACAATGCAGACATGGTCGAGAAACATCTCCGGTCAATAACCAATAGCAGAAACTGGATGCTCATATTGGCCCCTACATATTCTACGAAGATCTTTATCGGTCAGACCGCATAACAACATACGTTGTTCCCTTTGTCATCGGTATGTACTTGCCCGAGATTCGATCGTCGGTATCTCAATACCTAGTTCAATCTCGTTATCGGCAAGTCTCTTTACTCGTTTCGTAATACATCATCTCGCAACTAACTCATTAGTTGCGATGCTTGCAAGGCTTATGTGATGTGCATTACCGAGAGGGCCCAGAGATACCTCTCCGACAATCGGAGTGACAAATCCTAATCTCGAAATACGCCGACCCAACATTTACCTTTGGAGACACCTGTAGAGTTCCTTTATAATCACCCAGTTACGTTGTGACATTTGGTAGCACACAAAGTGTTCCTCCGGCAAACGGGAGTTGCATAATCTCATAGTCATAGGAACATGTATAAGTCATGAAGAAAGCAATAGCGACATACTAAACGATCGGGTGCTAAGCTAATGGAATGGATCATGTCAATCACATCATTCTCCTAATAATGTGATCCCGTTAATCAAATGACAACACATGTCTATGGTTAGGAAACATAACCATCTTTGATTAATGAGCTAGTCAAGTAGAGGCATACTAGTGACGTTTGGTTTGTCTATCACACAAGTATTATGCTTCCGGATAATACAATTCTAGCATGAATAATAAACATTTATCATGATATAAGGAAATAAAATAATAACATTATTATTGCCTCTAGGGCATATTTCCTTCAGTCTCCCACTTGACTAGAGTCAATAATCTAGATTACACGGTAATGATTCTAACACCCATGGAACTTTGGTGCTCATCATGTTTTGCTCATGGAAGAGGTTTAGTCAACGGGTCTGCTATATTCAGATCCGTATGTATCTTGCAAATCTCTATGTCTCCCACCTGGACTAGATCCCGGATGGAATTGAAGTGTCTCTTGATGTGCTTGGTTCTCTTGTGAAATTTGGATTCCTTTGCCAAGGTAATTGCACCAGTATTGTCACAAAAGATTTTCATTGGACCCGATGCACTAGGTATGACACCTAGATCGGATATGAACTCCTTCATCCAGACTCCTTCGTTTGCTACTTCCGAAGCAGCTATGTAGTCCGCTTCACATGTAGATCCCACCACAACGCTTTGTTTAGAACTGCACCAACTGACAGCTCCATCGTTTAATGTAAACACGTATCCGGTTTGCGATTTAGAATTGTCTGGATCAGTATCAAAGCTTGCATCAACGTAACCATTTATGATGAGCTCTTTGTCATTTCCATATATGAGAAACATATCCTTAGTCATTTTCACGTATTTCAGGATGTTCTTGACCGCTGTCCAGTGATCCACTCCTGGATTACTTTGGTACCTCCCTGCTAGACTTATAGCAAGACACACATCAGGTCTGGTACACAGCATTGCATACATGATAGAGCCTATGGCTGAAGCATAGGGAACATCTTTCATTTTCTCTCTATCTTCTGCATTGGTCGGGCATTGAGTCTTACTCAATTTCACACCTTGTAACACAGGCAAGAATCCTTTCTTTGCTTGATCCATTTTGAACTTTTTCAAAACATTGTCAAGGTATGTGCTTTGTGAAAGTCCAATTAAGCGTCTTGATCTGTCTCTATAGATATTAATGACCAATATGTAAGCAGCTTCACCGAGGTCTTTCATTGAAAAACTCTTATTCAAGTATCCCTTTATGCTATCCAAAAATTCTATATCATTTCCGATTAGTAATATGTCACCTACATATAATATCAGAAATGCTACAAAGCTCCCACTCACTTTCTTGTAAATACAGGCTTCTCCAAAAGTTTGTACAAAACCAAATGCTTTGATCACACTATCAAAGCGTTTATTCCAACTCCGAGAGGCTTGCACCAGTCCATAAATGGATTGCTGGAGCTTGCACACTTTGTTAGCTCCCTTTGGATCGACAAAACCTTCCGGCTGCATCATATACAACTCTTCTTGCAGAAATCCATTCAGGAATGCAGTTTTGACATCCATCTACCAAATTTCATAATCATAAAATGCGGCAATTGCTAACATGATTCAGACAGACTTAAGCATCGCTACGGGTGAGAAGGTCTCATCGTAGTCAATCCCTTGAACTTGTCGAAAACCTTTTGCGACAAGTTGAGCTTTGTAGACAGTAACATTACCGTCAGCGTCAGTCTTCTTCTTAAAGATCCATTTATTCTCAATTGCTTGCCGATCATTGGGCAAGTCAACCAAAGTCCATACTTTGTTCTCATACATGGATCCCATCTCAGATTTCATGGCTTCAAGCCATTTTGCGGAATCTGGGCTCACCATCGCTTCTCCATAGTTCATAGGTTCATCATGATCTAGTAGCATGACTTCCAGAACAGGATTACCGTACCACTCTGGTGGGGATCTTACTCTTGTTGATCTACGAGGTTCAGTAGTATCTTGTTCTGAAGCTTCATGATCATCATCATTAGCTTCCTCACTAATTGGTGTAGGTGTCATAGAAACTGGTTTCTGTGATGTACTACTTTCCAATAAGGGAGCAGGTACAGTTACCTCATCAAGTTCTACTTTCCTCCCACTCACTTCTTTCGAGAGAAACTCCTTCTCTAGAAAGTTTCCAAATTTAGCAACAAAAGTTTTGCCTTCGGATCTGTGATAGAAGGTGTATCCAATAGTTTCCTTTGGATATCCTATGAAGACACATTTCTCCGATTTGGGTTCGAGCTTATTAGGTTGAAGCTTTTTCACATAAGCATCGCAACCCCAAACTTTCAGAAACGACAACTTTGGTTTCTTGCCAAACCATAGTTCATAAGGTGTCGTCTCAACGGATTTTGATGGTGCCCTATTTAACGTGAATGCGGCCGTCTCTAGAGCATAACCCCAAAACGATAGCGGTAAATCAGTAAGAGACATCATAGATCGCACCATATCTAGTAAAGTACGATTACGACGTTCGGACACACCATTACGCTGTGGTGTTCCGGGTGGCGTGAGTTGCGAAACTATTCCGCATTGTTTCAAATGTACACCAAACTCGTAACTCAAATATTCTCCTCCACGATCAGATCGCAGGAATTTTATTTTCTTGTTACGATGATTTTCAACTTCACTCTGAAATTCTTTGAACTTTTCAAATGTTTCAGACTTATGTTTCATTAAGTAGATATACCCATATCTGCTTAAGTCATCTGTGAAGGTGAGAAAATAACGATATCTGCCACGAGCCTCAACATTCATCGGACCACATACATCTGTATGTATGATTTCCAACAAATCTGTTGCTCTCTCCATAGTACCAGAGAATGGTGTTTTTGTCATCTTACCCATAAGGCACGATTCGCAAGTACCAAGTGATTCATAATCAAGTGGTTCCAAAAGCCCATCAGTATGGAGTTTCTTCATGCGCTTTACACCGATATGACCCAAACGGCAGTGCCACAAATAAGTTGCACTATCATTATCAACTCTGCATCTTTTGGCTTCAACATTATGAATATGTGTGTCACTACTATCGAGATTTAATAAGAATAGACCACTCTTTAAGGGTGCATGACCATAAAAGATATTACTCATATAAATAGAACAAACAATATTCTCTGATTTAAATGAATAACTGTCTCGCATCAAACAAGATCCAGATATAATGTTCATGCTTAACGCTGGCACCAAATAACAATTATTTAGGTCTAATACTAATCCCGAAGGTAGATGTAGAGGTAGCGTGCCGACCGTGATCACATCGACTTTGGAACCATTTCCCACGCGCATCGTCACCTCGTCCTTAGCCAATCTTCGCTTAATCCGTAGTCCCTGTTTTGAGTTGCAAATGTTAGCAACAGAACCAGTATCAAATACCCAGGTGCTACTGCGAGCATTAGTAAGGTACACATCAATAACATGTATATCACATATACCTTTGTTCACCTTGCCATCAATAACATGATATGATATGGCCATTATCATCTTGTGGTTGTGATCTCCATCTTCCAAGCACCGTCGTGATCACCATCGTCACCGGCGCGACACCTTGATCACCATCATAGCATCGTTGTCGTCTCGTCAATCTTATGCTTCCACGACTATCACTACCGCTTAGTGATAAAGTAAAGCATTATAGCGCAATTGCATTGCATACAATAAAGCGACAACCATATGGCTCCTGCCAGTTGCCGATAACTTGGTTACAAAACATGATCATCTCATACAATAAAATTTAGCATCATGTCTTGACCATATCACATCACAACATGCTCTGCAAAAACAAGTTAGACGTCCTCTACTTTGTTGTTGCAAGTTTTACGTGGCTGCTACGGGCTTAAGCAAGAACCAATCTTACCTACGCATCAAAACCACAATGATAGTTTGTCAAGTTGGTGTTGTTTTAACCTTCGCAAGGACCGGGCGTAGCCGCACTCGATTCAACTAAAGTTGGAGAAACTGTCACCCGCTAGCCACCTTTGTGCAAAGCACGTCGGGAGAACCGGTCTCGCGTAAGCGTACGGTCCGGGCCGCTTCGTCCAACAATACCGCCGAACCAAAGTATGACATGCTGGTAAGCAGTATGACTTATATCGCCCACAACTCACTTGTGTTCTACTCGTGCATATAACATCAACACATAAAACCTAGGCTCGGATGCCACTGTTGGGGAACGTAGTAATTTCAAAATTTTCCTACGCACACGCAAGATCATGGTGATGCATAGCAACGAGAGGGGAGAGTGTGATCTATGTACCCTTGTAGACCGACAGCGGAAGCGTTAGCACAATGCGGTTGATGTAGTCGTGCGTCTTCACGGCCCGACCGATCAAGCACCGAAACTACGGCACCTCCGAGTTTTAGCACACGTTCAGCTCGATGACGATCCCCGGACTCCGATCCAGAAAAGTGTCGGGGAAGAGTTCCGTCAGCACAACGGCGTGGTGACGATCTTGATGTACTACCGTCGCAGGGCTTCGCCTAAGCACCGCTACAATATTATCGAGGATTATGGTGGAAGGGGGCACTGCACACGGCTAAGAATATGATCACGTGGATCAACTTGTGTGTCTAGGGGTGCCCCCTGCCCCCGTATATAAAGGAGCAAGGGGGGAGGCCGGCCGGCCCCTATTGGCGCGCCAGGAGTCCTCCTCCTCCTAGTAGGAGTAGGACTCCTACTAGGAGGGGGATGGAAGTGGGGAGGGAGAAGGAAAGGGGGGCGCTGCCCCCCTCTCCTACTCCAATTCGGACCCAGGGGGAGGAGGCGCGCGGCCCACCCTGGCTGCCCTTCTCTCTCTCCACTAAGGCCCATATGGCCCATTACATCTCCCGGTAGGGTTCCGGTAACCCTCCGACTCTCCGGTTTTCTCCGAAATCACCCGGAACACTTCCGGTGCCCGAATATAGCCGTCCAATATATCAATCTTTATGTCTCGACCATTTCGAGACTCCTCGTTATGTCCGTGATCACATCCGGGACTCCAAACTGACTTCGGTACATCAAAACTCATAAACTCATAATATAATTGTCATCGAAACCTTAAGCGTGCGGACCCTATGGATTCGAGAACAATGCAGACATGACCGAGACACGTCTCCGGTCAATAACCAATAGCGGAACCTGGATGCTCATATTGGCCCCTACATATTCTACGAAGATCTTTATCGGTCAGACCGCATAACAACATACGTTGTTCCCTTTGTCATCGATATGTTACTTGCCCGAGATTCGATCGTCGGTATCTCAATACCTAGTTCAATCTCGTTATTGGCAAGTCTCTTTACTCGTTTTGTAATACATCATCTCGCAACTAACTCATTAGTTGCAATGCTTGCAAGGCTTATGTGATGTGCATTACCGAGAGGGCCTAGAGATACCTCTCCGATAATCGGAGTGACAAATCCTAATCTCGAAATACGCCAACCCAACATTTACCTTTGGAGACACATGTAGAGCTCCTTTATAATCACCCAGTTACATTGTGATGTTTGGTAGCACACAAAGTTTTCCTCCAGCAAACGGGGGTTGCATAATCTCATAGTCATAGGAACATGTATAAGTCATGAAGAAAGCAATAGCGACATACTAAACGATCGGGTGCTAAGCTAATGAAATGGGTCATGTCAATCACATCATTCTCCTAATAATGTGATCACGTTAATCAAATGACAACACATGTCTATGGTTAGGAAACATAACCATCTTTGATTAATGAGCTAGTCAAGTAGAGGCATACTAGTGACCATTGGTTTGTCTATGTATTCACACAAGTATTATGCTTCCGGATAATACAATTCTAGCATGAATAATAAACATTTATCATGATATAAGGAAATAAAATAATAACATTATTATTGCCTCTAGGGCATATTTCCTTCAATGATGACTATGTTGATGAAGCTGGAGCAGATATCATGGAGTCTACAACCGAAGAATATTTCTAGTAGACCACCCCATCAGTAGTAGTAGTCCACCATGTAAATATAGTAATCCGAGCACTTTTGCGATAGTTAGATCGATTGTATGCCCTTGTTTGATTGATTGAATGAAGTGAATTGTTTGCTTTTGCCTCATGTGCATATGGGTAGTGTTTTCTCTCTAGACCCCTCTCTATTCTTAAATCTCATCTTTTCTAAACCCTCAGATGCCTCCGAGACGTGACCCCGGATTTACCTTCCCACCGGAGCTCACTCAGTTGATCCAGCAGCAGAACACATTGATGTAGTTGCTAGTCCAAAATCCGAATCAGGGGAACAACAGCAACAACCCACCACCACCACCACCACATGTTGATCACTTAGCCCGTTTTCTAAGGCTGAATCTGCCGGTGTTTTCCAGTAGCACCGAGTCGATAGTAGCAGATGATTGGCTCCGCAAGACAGCAAGGGAGTTGACCACGGCGGGATGCACGGATGCGGAAAAGGTGAAGTTTGCCGCACATCAGCTTGAAGGATCCGCAGCATCATGGTGGGAGAATTTCACCGCCACTTTCCCTGTCGACACTGTAATGTGGGACCAGTTTCAGCAGGCTTTTTGTACTGCCCATGTTTCAGCAGGAGCTATGGCCATGAAGAAGCGAGAGTTTCGCAACCTGCGCCAAGGAGGACGGACAGTTGGACAGTATGTGGAGGACTTTAGTAAGCTAGCACGTTATGCCCCAGATGACATTGCTACGGATGCAGCTAAGCAGGAGAAGTTTCTGGAAGGACTGAATGATAATTTGAGCATGCAGTTGATGGTAGCAACCTTCAACAATTACCAGGAGTTGGTAGATCGTGCTCTCATGATTGAAGGGAAGCAGCAGCAGATTGAGAATCGCAAGAGGAAGTATGGACAAGGAAAGTACAATTCAGGAGCTCAGCAGAAGCCCCATTTTACCCCTAGACCGGGAGGACATTTTCAGCATACCCATGGAGGAGGTATCTCGCACAATCACAATGGCATCAAGAATGGTAATGGGAATGGAGGAAGCAACGGCCAGAACCACACCAACCCATCGACCCCAGCCAAGAGAGACCTGAGCCAAGTCACTTGTTTTAAGTGCCAGAAGACCGGACATTGTGCCAATGAATGTCCTGAATCACAGAATGGTAATGGCAATGGAAGCTCTGGGAAGAAGCCAAACCCTTTCAACAGGGGACAGGTGAACCCCGTTAATGTGGAGGAGGTTGAAGAGCAGCTGGATGCAGTAATCGGTAAGTTTTTGGTTAAGTCATTTACTACACTCGTTCTTTTTGATACTGGTGCATCTCATTCATACATATCAAGGGGATTTGTGGATAAGTATAACCTGCCCACCAAAGTTCTTAGAACACCTATGTTAGTAAGATCACCAGGAGCAGAGTACATGGCTAGCAAGGGATGTTTTCAAGTGCCATTGAGTATAGGTAGGCATGTGTTTCCCTCGGATTTGATCATTTTGGAATCACAAGGATTGGATGTAATTCTGGGTATGGATTGGCTGTCGATGTATGGAGGAAACATTGATTGCGCCAGTAAGTCGATTTTGCTTCTCACCCCAGAAGGAAGAAGGATCAAGTATGTATCCCGGCATGTGCCGAAAAGGACTCAAGTAAATTGTTTAACAGGAGTTGTGCAGGAGGAAGTACCAGTAGTGAAGGATTTCCCTGATGTATTTCCAGAAGAGTTGCCAGGCATGCCACCGGATAGAGATATTGAGTTTTTGATTGAGCTTTTGCCAGGCACAGGGCCAATATCAAAGTGACCATATAGGATGCCCGTAAAAGATTTGGTGGAGATTAAGAAGCAGATTAAGGAGTTACTGGATAAAGGATATATTCGCCAAAGTTCTTCGCCTTGGGGATCGCCAGTACTTCTAGTGGAGAAGAAGGATGGATCGCTAAGGATGGTTGTTGATTATCGAGGATTGAATGAAGTAACCATCAAGAACAAATACCCACTACCAATGATCAATGATCTGTTTGATCGATTGCAAGGAGCTAAGGTATTTTCCAAGATCGATCTGCGGTCAGGATACCACCAGCTGAAGATTCGAGAACAGGATATACCTAAGACGGCTTTTACCACTAGGTATGGGCTGTATGAGTATACCGTTATGTCATTTGGTCTGACTAACGCACCTGCATATTTTATGAACATGATGAACAAATTGTTTATGGAGTTTTTGGATAAGTTCGTCGTAGTGTTCATTGATGATATCCTGGTTTACTCGAAGAATGAAGAAGAGCATAAGGAGCATTTGCGTTTGGTACTTGGAAAGCTCAGAGAACATCAATTATATGCCAAATTTAGCAAATGTGAGTTTTGGTTGAAGGAAGTTGGATTTCTCGGACACGTTATATCCGGAGAAGGTATAGCAGTAGATCCCACTAAAGTTGATATTGTGACCAATTGGGAAGCCCCAACAACAGTTGGAGAGATTCGGAGTTTTCTTGGACTCGCAGGATACTACCGGAGGTTTATTGAGAATTTCTCAAAGATTGCGAAGCCTATGACAGAGTTGTTGAAAAAGGATACCAAGTTCATATGGACCGAGGAATGTGAGGCTAGTTTCCAGTAGTTAAAGAAACGTTTGGTTACCTCACCAGTATTGATCTTGCCAGATCAGACCAAGGATTATGAGGTGTATTGCGACGCTTCACGTCGAGGACTTGGAGCAGTGCTTATGCAGGAAGGAAGAGTGGTTTCCTATGCCTCATGACAGCTTAAGCCCCATGAGTTGAATTATGCTACGCATGATTTGGAGTTAGCAGCCGTAGTGCATGCATTGAAGACTTGGAGACATTTTCTCATTGGAAACCAATGTGAGGTGTACACGGATCACAAGAGTCTGAAGTATATTTTCACACAGAAGGAGTTGAACCTCAGACAAAGGAGATGGTTGGAGCTCATCAAGGATTATGATATGAAATTGCATTATCACCCCAGAAAGGCTAACGTAGTAGCTGACGCATTGAGCCGTAAAAGTCATGTCAACACCTTAATGATGGGAGAATTACCAAGAGAGTTAGCCGAGAATCTTTGTGAGCTGTGTTTGGAGATAGTCCCGAGAGGCTATGTAGCAGCATTGGAGATTCAGTCTACTTTGATGGATAAGATCAGAGAAGCTCAAAAGACTGACAAGGAGATTGCTTCTATTAAGGAGAAAATGCGCAAAGGAAAAGCTAAGGGATTTCGTGAGGATGAGCATGATACCTTATGGTTTGAAGACCGTGTTTATGTGCCTAATGATTCGGAGATCAGGAAGTTAATTTTACAAGAGGCCCATGATTCAGCATATTCGATTCACCCAGGAAATACCAAGATGTATTTGGATTTAAAGGATATTTTCTGGTGGTCCGGAATGAAGAAGGATATTGCGGAGTATGTAGCAGTTTGTGATGTATGTCAGAGAGTAAAGGCAGAGCATCAGAAGCCAGCCGGATTGTACAGCCATTGCCGATACCCGAATGGAAGTGGGATAAGCTAGGCATGGATTTTATTACAGGATTTCCCAGAACACGTTCAGGCTATGACTCGATATGGGTTGTAGTCGATCGTTTGTCAAAGGTAGCTCATTTCATTCCAGTGAAGACTACCTATAGTAGTGCAAAGTTGGCAAGGGTATACATGACCAGAATCGTATGTCTGCATGGAGTTCCAAGGAGGATAGTATCAGATAGAGGAACCCAATTTACCTCAAAGTTCTGGAATCAGTTGCATGAAACTTTGGGTACCAGACTGGAGTTTAGCACAGCTTTTCACCCACAGACAGATGGACAGACTGAGAGAGTCAATCAGATTTTGGAGGATATGCTAAGAGCTTGTGCGCTAGATTACGGATCTAGTTGGGACGAGAATTTTCCATATGCAGAGTTCTCTTACAACAACAGTTATCAATCTAGTTTGAAGATGACCCCTTTCGAAGCCTTGTACGGAAGGAGGTGCAGGACCCCATTGTCTTGGGATGAAGTTGGAGACCGCCAGTTGTTTGGACCGGATCTGATAAAGGAGTCTGAACAGAAAGTGAAATTGATTCGCGATAGGCTCAAGGTAGCTCAATCCAGGCAGAAGAGTTATGCAGATTCTAAACGCAAGGAGACAGTTTACAAAGTCGGAGACCGAGTTTATCTTCGAGTATCACCACTTTGAGGAGTTAAGCGCTTTGGAGTTAAGGGAAAGTTAGCGTCACGTTTTGTAGGCCCATACAAAGTTTTGGAGCGTATGGGAGAAGTAGCCTATAAGTTGGAATTGCCCGAAGGATTGTCAGGAGTTCACGACGTGTTCCACGTTTCCCAGTTGAAGAAGTGCCACGCAGAGATGGCTGATATACCGCTGAGAGATACAGTGCCACTGGAAGCAATTCAGTTGGACAGTGATTTGACCTATAAGGAGAAACCAGTCAAGATTTTAGAGTATGGCAGTCGAGTCACCCGCGGCAAGGTTATCAAGTTTTGCAAGGTTCAGTGGAGCCATCACACGGAGGATGAAGCCACCTGGGAGCGAGAGGAGGAATTGCTGAAGGACCACCCTTACCTATTTTCTAGCCAACCCGAATCTCGAGGGCGAGATTCATATTAAGGGGGGTAGGTTTGTAACATCCCAAATTTTCAATTTGGAATGTTATATACTAGATCATCATTGCATATCATATTTTATTGCATTCTGGTTGATCCTAGAAATTCTACGCAACTCAAGGACCCTTGGAGAGAGTTGGGGATTTCGTTATTTTCATATTTGAGTTTTCTCAAATTTTGAAAATAGCATCATTTGATTTTATTTATTTTATCTTCAATTATTTCTATTACAAAAATATGAGAGAGGGAATAAAATGACTTTCCCAAAATAAAGAAATATTGAGGATTTAATAAAAAAATCAAATAAGATTTTATTTTGGTTTTATTTGCTATTTTATTTGAATTAGGGAAAAATGCGCGTTTTTCAAAATTGCATTTAGGCCCCAAATAAATGTTCATCCTGTGCGGCTTGATTTTAGAAGCCGGGGAAAATTTATTTCGGGATTTTTGGAGTTCGTTTAGTATTCCTTTTTTTCTGAGCGTAATTATTTAAAAAAAAGTCCGAACCGACCTACCGGGCCGTGTCCGATCATGACACCTGGCCCGGCCGGCCTTTATAAGCCAGGGGAGCCCAGCCCGAGCTGCCCCAAACCCTAAACCTAGCCACCCGCGCCGCCGCCGCCCCGCTGCCCCGCCGCCGCCGCCGACGATCGCCGGAGCCGTCGAGGTAGACGTCGTTGCCTCGGTTTTCATGTAGAAAGCCGATCGGTTTTTAAAAAAAAACTTAGATCTGTTTTTTTCGTTAGATCGGTTTTTTCGGTTTAGTTAAATAGCGAGCGTTTGCTCGTTCGTTCGTTTTAACGAACACGTTCATCGATTAGATCCAGATAACGAACGCTCATTCTTTAATCTGTTCGCCGTTTTTCTTTTTCTCGGATTAAATCCTCGATTTTTCTGATCGCGATTCCTTCCGTTTTTTGTTTTAGTCTAATTTTTCGCTCGTTTGTCGGAATCAGGCGATTCAAGCGCCTGGAGTTTCGTCTCGAAACCCTCTTTCCATTTAACCAACTCAAACAAGTTTTTGCCATTGTAAAAATTTCCCTAGATCCAGAATAGTAAATGAAGCTTGTTTCTTTTGTCGTTTGACTTTCGTTGCTTCGTTCGATTTGATTCTTTTTGCCAACCAGAGTTCGTAAGTTGAACTTTCTGGTTAGATCTCTTATTTGAGTTTTATCTGTGCATTAGTTGAGTACTTATTGTATGCTTGTTTGTTTGCGATAGAGTACCCGGAGTGCGCCGCTTGCTACTTCGAATCGCTAGGTTTTGCGGACCATCAGCAAGGCAAGTAACACTTTGATCATATCTCCTACTACCCATTTTTATTGCATTAGATCAATCCTCACACATTGCATTGTTTAGGATCTAATTAAATTGTGGGTTTGGGAAGTAGTTGAGGCAGTACCTATTACCTATTATTATCAAACCTTTAGGAGTTACTTCTACATTTGTTTATTATGCCATGCTATGCTAGTAGGCGTGGATTGGGTGAGTGAATCCATGACAGATGTGAGATTGTTAAATTAATGGTTTATCTAAGGTGGCAACTTAAATACACATCTGGATGAATTGAGGCACCTGGGTATTCCAGCGATTGCCTGTTTTCTTTTGGACCGCCACCCAGGCCCAAAGGGATCATGAGATTATTCATAGTAGAAACTTCCATGTGCAGCCACAAGCTACTATGGGCTCTAGCATAGTTGACTAAGTTGTGCGAACACTTACAGTGGTAGACTAGCAGATGTAGGGAAAAGTAAGTGTAACGGTCTACCCGATCGTAAGGTGCTAGCGCTTCTGAAAGACTATGTCTCGGTCATCCGTTTCTCAAACACCATGTAGTGCAAGAATCCCAATGGAGGAGATCGAGTCTTGTGGGGAAAAGTGCACAAACCTCTGCAGAGTGTATAAACTAATCATGGTTAGCCGTGTCCTCGGTTATGGACATCTTGAGTATCTAGTACCTGGATTATCATGTGAATCTCAACATGTTACTCTAAAATTAATTTTGTTGGGTTTTGTTTAATGATGATGCTTAATTGGGATTGAGAATGCTATCAACCATTCTCAATGTTTAACAACTACCATGATAGTTAAATAAAATATATTCCTTTGCAGTAGGAAAAAATTGGCTTTACGCAAAACTGTAACCATAGAGCTTTCCACCAGCCAGATATGCATATAGTATAGCCTATTTCTTTCATTGCTCTCTATGTGTTACATTGCCAGCATATTCCATGTGCTGACCCGTTTTGGGCTGCAACATTAATGTTGCAGACTTTTCAGACGACGATTAAGGTATTTTAGGTCGTGGTTCTATACTCAGTGATGCCGTTGGAGTTGATGGACTCACTTATCTTCCAAGCCTTCCGATGTTATCGTTATTAGATGGCCTTAAGCCATATTTATTGTAATAAGTTCTTTTTTGAGACACTCGATGTAATAAGTGTGTGATTGCTACTCTGTTATAAATCCTTCAAGTACTGTGTGATGTCAGCATTACTGATCCAGGGATGACACCTGAGCACAGAGATTGGACCGTTTGAGGTCTGGTCGCTACATCACCAGAATAACAACCGCCGCCGATGAAGATTGTAGATAAGAAGGATCCAACTTGAAGACACATGGACAAAGACGAACGACGAACTGATCCGATCAAATCCATCAAAGACACACCTCCACACGCACCGACGATGCTAGACGCATCATCGAAACGGGGCTAGGCGGGGAAACCCCCCATCTCATCTTTTTGAATAGGACACAAACCCTAACAAATCTTGAAAAAAAATCTAAAAACAAAACCCTCCCACCGGCAAGGGCCAGGATCCACTCCGCCCCCATGACACTAAGGCCACAGGAGACGGGGCGGGCCGGCAAAAGCACCAACAAGAGGGAGAGAAACCCTAGCTTTTGGGTAGGCGGCGACTGGCTAGGGCGATCTCATGTGCCCAGCCCTGCAGCATACAGGAAGATACTTTGCGCCTCCTTTCGACGTTTCGTCTCTAATTTTAAGTCACATACCACGAAAGTCTCGACAAGGATCTACAATTCCACTCTTCAACTTCTTTTTCAGTCATTTTTTTCCGCCTTGCTAACGAAATAGCAAACCCCTAAGGCTTTGTTCGGTTCCACTGGAACCAAACCTCTAGGGGATTAGACCCACACAGGGATTTGGTGATCCCCACCTCGTCACCCAATCCCCTAACCAACAAACCCTGCTAATCCCTGTACAACAATATGTGTTCGGTTAGTCCCCGGCAACCTCCCATCAATGGCCTTTGTACACTTCAGCACCAAATCAACTAAACCTCCTATCGTTGTTCTTTGCACCAAATCAAAAGAACATCACACACACAACAAACTTGCTATAAATTTCATACATCCAAGCACCAAATCCGCATAACAGTATTTTTGTTGCGTCAGAACAAAACATTATATGAGAAGCTTGCTGCAAGTTGATATTTTAGAAGAAAAAATATCAAACTATAACATGAATTCTGAATATTTAGAAGTCAAAAAACGACCCTAATCAACAATCACCGATGTACAATATTATTATATTTCCGACCATGATCAAATTATTGCTGTATAGAACAGACGACTCTAATCTCACCGATGTCGCTTCCGTAGTGATTGATGCACTGCATTGGCAAAAAAGGGTGGTCAGTCCACATCAAAGGACTGATATCAAAGCATTGATGACCAGCTAGCAAAGAAAGATCATAAAATAATCGTGCATTGATTTCAAAATTTCACGGATCAAATGGGCAGCAACATCGCATCCATATCCACTAAACAAATGATCTTCCAATGGAAAGCTGCAAATAGCAGCACAGAATAATAATATTAGAAATGAACAACCAGGCATATATATCAATGATACAGCGTTATAAATCGTGTAAGAATACACTAAATTCGTATGACCACAAAAAACTATGGTTTTATTCCACGGGTGGGGAGACGTGGGTGAAAACCCAGTGGAATCCCTGTGGTTTGGGGTGATTTGGATGGGATATCAACCCGGCCGGGTTTAACCGAAGACGCATATAAGGTAGGTCGGGATCCTACCCCGACCGGGGTCAAAAGCACGTGGATTAGGCCAAAACCCCGCCGATCCCGGCGGGGGCGGGGATTAAACGAACAAAGCCTAAAAGGTAGAACTACAATAACCGCATGACACACACCGGCACACCTCCAGTTTTCAAGTACAAGAGATCAACCATTGGTCCACAACGAGGAGTCCAAAAATACCAAAGCACACATCCATGCAAGAAACAGGTTAGGTTCGAAACCATCTATATCAACATGAGAGCATAGCAATGGGTTTAAAGCTCGACAGTGCAAGAAGCTGATGATGGCTTCCCCCTGCCCATGGCGAAACCACGAGTGCCATCAGGCATACGTGGGCCAGGAGGCTGTTTGTTTGCCACAGGTAGTAGCTGCTCGACCATGATAAGCTGGGTGTTCGGTGGTATCCCGACTGGATGGCTGCCACAACTGTTGATAACCTGGTGATGGTTGCTGGCATTGTGAATGTGATGATGATTGTTGTTCAGTTGATTGTAGCCACGGCCTCGGCCTTTACCGCAACGCCCACGACCTTTGCCACGCTTTGGACCTTGCTTGTCACTGTTGTTCTCATCAAACTGCACAATATCAGGGTGGTAAGGTTACTGAAATTCAATAATCCCGACTTCCTGGCGTCTAAGTTTGGAAGAATAATATTTCTGGGGTTTAGATGATCACACTTTTACCTCACATCCAAGTGAGACTTAATTTTAAATAAGCATGTGCTGTGTCAAGTAGATTACACCAAGATTTCTTACCAGGTGCTCTGGCAATACATCTGACAGTTGAAAGGATCCTTCAAGCTGTCTCTCATTTGATTGGTTTGAAGTGGAGACGTCTTCCTCACCATTTCCATCACCTTCATGCCCTCCCGTTTTCCCTTTTACTGGACCCTTTGTCTACACCCAAATCATACCAAAAGAATATTAATACTGAATACCGAAACATCATATTTATAAGTTACTCCCTCCGTCCCATAATGTAAGACGTTTTTTGACACTACACTAGAGTCAAAAGGCGTCTTACATTATGGGGCGGAGGGAGTACATTGGAATTACTCCCTCCAATCCATAATAAGTGTCGTGGTTTTAGTCCACGACACTTATTATGGATCGGAGGGAGTAGATAGCAACCCATGTGTCGTGGTTTTAGTTCAAATTTGAACTAAAACCACACTTATTATGGATCAGAGGGAGTAGATAGCAATCCATGACATACTGACATACATATTTGATATACTTCTTTTGCAGAAGTTACCACATTGATTTTGTGAAACAACAACATCAAGTATATTGACGTTCACTACTGATACCCAAATAGAGAACATAAACTGTAACAGTTGATTACAGATGGTGACGAGGTTGTTGACACAATAGTAAGTCATTGGCAAGCAAAGCAAAACTATCGTTGTGTATATATATATATCAGCAAAAGCAAAACTAATTGCTGAGGCCGATTTGAACACAAGCACTAGGGCACAAGTACACACAATCTAAAGAAGCTTTTAACCGAGTATATCAGCTTATCACTTATATATTATATGACAGATAAACACAAGTGCACATATTAACATTAAATATATCAGTGGTAAACTAGAGACAATATATGAATAGCCGATCCCAGTATGTGTGTCTACCATGCAAGTATTCAGCAGCCGTGATCTAAGCCCATTTCTCCAGTTCCTTTCATCATTCAGCTCCAGAATCTGCATCAAATCAACCAACATCAAGGCAAAACACAGCACAAACATTGTGCTTCGGAATTCAAAATCATGTAGTACACATACTGCCTTCTCAGCATCCTCATGAGTCTCATACTCCACGAAAGCATGCAGCTAGTTCCAACGAAAAATACAATTTGTTAGCAAGGGAATGAATATGAACTACTGCAAACACAAAAGTATACACAAAACTATTGGAAACATGACAGATTTTCAAATAATAAACATATTGCACCGTTTTCAATTGTTGACTATATTGAAACAACCAAATGAGACCTCTGGATGCCTACGTCAAATTCTGTATGACCCATTAGGTGGACTGGAAGATCTTACGGCTTAGTATTGTGAATCTGTGAGGCCATGCAAATGAAACATATGGACACTGTTTGTCCAGATTACTCTGTGGCCAGTGTTGTAAATGCAACTAGAACAATCCCTGACAACAAAAGGGAGGTCTTTAGTCCATTTGATTAGATTGATCAGGGCTATTGTAAGTGACATTTTAAACCTTTTTACTACAGATCTATCTGCTGAGAGATATCTAGGATTTTAACATATCTGACAACTTATGCAATTTCATGGGTTTCAGAGACACTTATATTCATAGTACCTAAACTCGTATTTGGCTCATTAAAGTGAGACTCGCCTTTGTACACTTTCGCACCACTTCGACTAGACCCCGCTACTACCTCGTATCCAAATACCTGCGATCTAGCTCATTCCTTTTAAGCCCTGCAAAAGGGAGGGAATTGAAAAAGGCAACTCCTCCTTAGTAGGAATAGTAGCTGAGGCTGCTTCAACTCATAACAAAGCTATTCCAGCACATAAGTCCGGGATGATCTGAGGTCACTGGTCTCACATGGAAGAGATACGAATCAGAATATGTAACATGAGCGTTCTGGGATTCCTCAATTTGCAAAAACAATTCTGTATTTTTTTGTACTCGTGTGTGCCAACTGTATTAACTGTAAACCACATACTTCGTCCGGGTTTATTGGGCCCAAGAGCCACCAAAGATTGTCCCTATTTTTAAGTCCTCAATATAATACCAAGTCAGTTATGCCCCGGTTTCCCGAGTCACTCCATGGTACGCAGCGCACGGTCCTATTTGATTGGACATGCATGCCGTAGCCAATGCATGCGTTGGGGTGGTTAGCATCCCTAATTAATAGGGCAATTACGGGGTAATTTAGGAGATTTATTGCTCTTCCTTGATCTTTGCGCTTTGGCTCTCAGGCCCAATAAACACGGACAGAGGGAATAATTGTTTGGTTCTTTTCTAGGTTTTATACATTGACACAAATTATGCAATATGAACATGTTTAAAGACAGTTATGAAGAAAACGACGTGTCCTGATGAAAGATTTGGAGGTATAATATAGAAAAAAAAGGATTTGGAGGTGCTTCCAGAGCTAAGCTTCAAGTATGTATATGTATTGGTGATTGATAAAACTACTTAGATAATTGTATACTCAAGTAAAGCTGCCGCATGTGTTTGAAATCCGACTAACCGTTGGACACGTGTCGGTTGGCCAATGACCCAGGGTCATTTCGGTCATATCATGCCGGGTTGCCTCCTGGCTATAAATAGCCCACCCCCTCCACCATTAGTTGGTGGCTGCTCGGACTTATTACACGGCTGTTGTCGTTTGAGAGCAACCCACCTCCAAAGCCTTTGAGAGAGATTCCTTGCGAGGATAAATCCAAAACACTCAGAGCCCGAAGTGATTGAGCATCACTGAAGCCTTTCTGTTCCACGTGAACCGAAGACTTGTTACACTTGAAGACTGTCATCTTCCAGCCGGTTAGGCGTCGCATCGCGTTCTGAGCATCCAAGAGTCATTGTGGATTGCCGGTGAACGAAGTCTGTGAAGGTTTGGAAGTCTTCCTTAAAGACTTACCCGAGTAATTTGGCAAGATTTGCGGATCTTTCTCTCTATGTACATCTTTGTCTTCACATTAACTTCATCTACATTTTGTGCTGCCTTGTTTGTGTATGTCTACGCTTCTCACTTCAATTGTGTTGACATGCCAGCATACCTAGTGTAGTTTATCTTTCGATGTATCATGTTTAATTACTGTTTTGCTTTCGCATCTTCGAAGACATTGCATGTTTCGAAGACAATCATAAGAAACGCCTATTCACCCCCCCCCTCTAGTCAATAACTAGCACTTTCAATAAGTCAGCAGCCCGCAGGAGGGGTAAAATGCAACCCTAGCTTTCCAGCCTCCTGGGACCAGGCCACTGCCACCCCCAGCGGTGGTCAGGAGCATTCCGCTCCTCTACCTCCATTGGTTCTACACCTCCCCTGGATCTGCCCCTCTGCCGCTATGCTCCTCCCTTGCTGTCCTCCACTGCTGCTGTGCTCCTTCCCATGCTGTCCTCCTCTGCTGCTGTGTTCCTCTCCCTTATTATATTGTACTCCCTCTGCCCCAAAATAAGTGTCTCAACTATACACTTATTTTAAGACGAAGGGCGTACAATATAACAAGGGAGACAGTTGAAACCGGCCTTAGTAATTGAGTACTGTAAGTTGAGTACTATAGTACCATGTCGACTAGTCCAGCAGTAGTCTAGAGTAGCCACGATTAGTCTATGAGTCTCAACCTCAGCTCGACTCGCAATGCAATGATGGGTTGTGGAGTACGCAATGCGGAAATGGAGGGTAAGGTGGTGGACTATACACGGTGTCAGAGTAGGAAGCTCGGTCCCTAAGTAGCTAAAACACCTTAGGTGACACAACTCACAACTCAAACAAAATTGGGTTAAGTTGGGGTGGCGGGAGTGTATAGTGGTCAAGCCTACGCGGAAGTTATGGTGGTGGTGGTGGTTGATGAAGAAGCAACCATCCCTAAGTAGCCTAGACACCTTAGGAGACTCACATCACTCCTCAAGCAACCACTAATGCGATGGGGATCAATATTGGTTAGGTTGCGGAAGTCGGTGATGGAGTAGCGGATGATGTGGTGGAAGCCCTAGGCAAAGATGCCAAAATTGTCAAAAATTGATGGAGTCAAAAGATGTTGGTGGTATTTTTGTGGGAAGGGGGATGTCAAGAGCTTTTCAACGAGCTAAATAACGCGATAATCAGACTCCGGATGAATTAGTTATGGCCGAAACAAAAATCAGCTCAAATCTGAAACTACAGGTTACGGACGTCCGGACAAGGTCGGATGTCCGGGGGCCGGACGTCCGGGCGGGCTCGGAAATCCGTAAATTAGGCTCGGGTTAGGGGTTCCGGTCGTCCGGAAGAGGTCGTACGTCCGGTCGTTCCAGGGGCTCCGGACGTCCGTGAAAGGTCCGCCGTCCGGTGGGTCGGGGTCAACTCGAGATGCGAGTTTCGGGACGCGATTTTGGGCGGAAAATGGGGATTTTGGGGTCAAAATTGAGGAGATTTCGTGGGTGAAAGATGGGGAAATTTGGCAAATGCTAGATCCACTTGAAACTAAGCAAATCCACGGATCAAAATCAACAAAACTTCGTCAAACCAACAAATCACAAAAAAAATTGGGGCTATTTTTGGTGGGGATTTTTGAATTTGGGGAAGAACACAACAAAATTAGGCTAGAAAACAACGAGGGGAGGCTCCGAAATCGTGATCAACATGGCTCATGATACCAAGATGATGGGGTGGAACCCTATGCGGCCGATCTTTCACGAAAGGAGCGGATCCCGCGAAGAACACGAAGAACACGGGGAAGAACGGAGAGAAAACACAAGGGGGAACACTCAAGAACAAGTCCAATCACACATCCACTAGACAATCAAACACACAAGATCCACAAGGTACATGAACAACAAAGGGAAAGATACAAGGTAAGGTTCATCTCCATGAGGAGGTCTTGATGGTAGAGTTCATCCCAAATCCAAAGGAGATGGGGACTTGAATCCTAGAAGGATCTTACCACACGGGGGTCTTGACGATATATCCCGCAGGATCTTCTCCTAGATGGAGGTCTTGGCCTCCAATGGAGTAGTATTCTCTCTCTCTCAAGAGTATAGTGGTACAAGGAGCAAAGCTCTCTATCAAATGAGCTATCACTTTGCTAACCCTAGAAAGGATGAGGGGAAGGTCTATTTATAGTCTAAGCCACGAAGGGGTAAGTGGGAGAGAGATACAAGGCCAAAGGCCCGACTGCGCACAGGCAGGGTCGGACGTCCGGTTGGCGTCGGAAGTCCCGTCGCTCGCGGGGGTCCGGTCCTCCGGAGGGCGTCCGACGTCCGTCGTTTTGCTTCGGGATGGGTGGCACCGGATTTCCGATGAGCGTCGGACGTCCGGTGCCTGGGACTTGTCGGACGTCTGGTATCCGTCGGTCGTCCGGCGGCTGTAGAGGGTCGGACGTCCGGCGGCTTTCAGTCGTCCGGTCGCTGTAGACTTTGCAGCTCCTTCTTTCGTCTTCTCTTCCAGGCTTCCCTCGCGGATGGTGTAGTTGTACACTTGCGCTCGCACTCCTCCTCGTCGCTCGTACCATTCCGACAATACCTATGCATGCACACGAGTGGAGTGACACGTAATATACCATCCTCAAAGGGGTCAAGTGAGCACGTCTAAAGGAGATGATTCACCTTTGTGTATGTGAAGTAGATGTCGCACGTGTCACTTGCCGAATGGACTCTTGACATAGTGATGTCCGTAGGATGCTCCACATCAGTAGGTTTGTAACATCCCAATTTTCAATTGGATGTTAATCAATTAGGTCATCATATGCATGCATGATTCTTGCATTTTTTGAATTTGTTTTATTTGGATATTTTGATCCTAGAGACCTTAAGCAACTCAAGGACCATTTGAGAGAGTTTGAGGTTTTCATAAAATTCCATTTTTGAATTTTCAAATTTGGTAAGTTAGGTCAAAGTGATTTTTATTTGAAATTATTTTTCCAATTATTTTGAAATGAATAAAACAATGAGAGAAGATAATATGACTTCTTCAAAACAGAGGAAATAATGGAAATTTAATTTTAAATAAAAATATGTATTTTATTTGATCTTATTTGAGATTTTATTCGGGTAAATTAGGAAAAAAAATGCATTTTAAAAATTGTATTTTAGCCTAGAAAAATGTTCATGTTGTCCTAAATATTAGTAGAGGACCGTGAAAATTATTTTTGGGATTTTAGATTTTTATTTATTTTATTTTCGATTTTTCTTTTTCGGCAAAATTATTTAAAAAGAAACTCCCGAACTGGGCCGGCCGAGCCGAGCCAGCCCAGCCCACGGCGCCACCGCCTTCCTTGCCCGAGTCCGGCAGGACTCCGTCGCCGGAGCCATGGGAGCTCGTTACTCCCCCGAGGTTCGCCCCCTCCCCCATATATAGCGACCCCGGGCCCCCTTGGACCCCGAGTCAGCCACGCCGCCGCCTTTAGTCGCCGCGTCGCCCTGCCTCGAAGCTCGTCGTCGCCACCCGCGCAGCCCCGTGCCGCCCCACCCCATCTCGCCGGAGCTGTTGCCCCGCTCGTCGTTGACCGCCGCCGGCCGAACCCCGTTTAACCGGTAAAAACCGTACCAGTTCGCCGGTTACTTCTCAGTTTTTTTAGTTTCAATTTGGTTAGGATAGATCGGTTTTTATTTTTTCGGTTAAGTAGCGAACGTTCATCCGTGCCAGCCAGGCCCGCACCAGCCAAGACTCCACCGCCGTTCACATGCAGCTGCCAGCCCAACCAGCTAGGCAGGCACCTGCGTGGCAACATGCAGCTTCCAGGCCGAATCAGCAAGCACCTGCATGGCAGCATGCAGATCTTCATGAAGGCCCTATGTAACACCCTCGATGCGGCTATATCTCCCACGTGTCGAAGCACGACTTAGAGGCATAAGCGCATTGAAAGCAAGGTCGCAAGTGAGGTAATCTTCACACAACCCATGTAATACATAAGGGAAAAAGATACATAGTTGGCTTACAATCGCCACTTCACACAATTACATGAATAAAACATTACATTCATCCAAATACACTCAAGGTCCGACTACAGAACCAAAATAAAGATAAACCCCAAATGCGACAAAGTCCCCGATCGCCCCGACTGGGCTCCACTACTGAACAACTGGAAATGGAACAACACAAAGAACACGATCTCCATCGAGCTCCTCCTTGAGCTTGGTTGCGTCACCTGAACGGTTTCATTGGCACCTGCAAACTGGTTTTGGAAGTATCTGTGAGTCACTGGGACTCAGCAATCTCACACCCTCGCGATCAAGACTATTTAAGCTTATAGGTAGGGTAAAAGGTATGAGGTGGAGCTGCAGCAAGCGACTAGCATATATAGTGGCTAACATACGCAAATGAGAGCGAGAAGAGAAGGCAAAGCACGAACGAGAATCTATGATCAAGAAGTGATCCTAGAGAAACCTACATCAAGCATAACTCCAACACCGTGTTCACTTCCCGGACTCCGCCGAAAAGAGACCATCACGGCTACATACGCGGTTGGTGCATTTTAATTAAGATAAGGTTCAGGTTTTCTACAACCGGACATTAACAAATTCACATCTTCCCATAACCCCGGGCATGACTTTCGAAAGTTCATAACCCTGCAAGGGTGTCCCAACTTAGCCCATCACAAGCTCTCATGGTCAATGAAGGATATTCCTTCTCCCAAGACAATCCGATCAGACTCGGAATCCCGGTTACAAGACATCTCGACAATGGTAAAACTAAACCAGCAAAGCCGCCCGAATGTGCCGACAAATCCCGATAGGAGCTGCACATATCTCGTTCTCAGGGCACACTTAGATGATACATCCTACGAGTAAAACCAACCCTCAAGTTGCCTCGAGGTGGCCCCGCGGTCTAGTCGATTCGAACCAACACTCAGAGGAGCACTGGCCTGGGGGGGTTAAAATAAGATGACCCTTGGGAGCGTGACTCCCAAGGGAAAACTAGGTGGTGGTGAGGCAAATGGTAAAACCAAGGTTGGGCCTTGCTGGAGGAGTTTTATTCAAAGCGAACTGTCAAGGGGTTCCCATTATAACCCAACCGTGTAAGGAATGCAAAAATCCGGGAAGATAATACCGATATGACGGAAACTAGGGCAGCAAGAGTGGAACAAGACACCAGGCATAAGGCCGAGCCTTCCACCCTTTACCCAATATAATATAGATGCATTAATTAAATAAGAGATATTGTGATATCCCAACAAAATATCCATGTTCCAACAAGGAACAAACGCCATCTTCACCTGCAACTAGCAACGCTATAAGAGGGGCTGAGCAAAGCGGTAACATAGCCAAACAACGGTTTGCTAGGACAAGGTGGGTTAGAGGCTTGGCTTAGCAATATGGGAGGCATGATAAGCAAGTGGTAGGTATCACAGCATAGGCGTTGCAAAAGAGCGAGCATCTAGCAAGCAAAGATAGAAGTGATTTCGAGGGTATGGTCATCCTGCCTGCAAAGTTCTCCGAGAAGACGAAAGCTTGATCCTCGTAAACGTACTCAACGGGTCCTCGAACACGAACTCGTCTCCCGGCTCTACCCAAATCAAGAACACAAGCAAAGGAAGAGACAATCAACCACGTGCAATGCACAAACAACATGATGCAAAACATGACATGACATGCGGGATGCGGGATGCGGTGCATATGCATGATTGGGAAAGGAATGATTGAACCTGGCCTCAACATGGAAATCCAAGAGTGCCACTGGAAAGAGGAGTTGATTTCGGTCGAAATCGATATAAGGATCACCGGAATCGGATGCACGGTTTGGAAATGGCAAGCAAAACAAATATGGCACCGGTCTGCGATTAACAGCATGAAGCCATCTAAATGCATCAAGATAATTAAGCTAATGCACTCAAACATAGCAACAAAATACATGGCAGCGATCCACTCATGATGCTTAACAAAAGATGAACACTGAGCTACGGCTAATTCACACAATAGCATGTTTAAACAAGCATGGCAAAAGTGCAAAAGATAACAGGTTACAGACTTGGTGAAAATAACAAGTCAGGAATTTAACATCAGGAAGCAATGTTTAGAGCAAGATAACTACATGCTACAGGAACATATCATGGCAAAGCAAAGCATGGCATGAAGCTACTCAAAGCATGCAACAAAAGTCCCTTACTGACCATAAGCCAAAAGGGATCAGAAAATATAATGGCAACCATGTGAACATAGCAATTACATAAACAGATTCAGACTTACTGAAAAACTGGAGCATGGCAAAACAGACATCAAGTAGGCATGTTTACGAGCTCGATGCACTCACCACAAGGTATTGCATGACAAACTAAGAATGCACCCAGCAAGTAGACATGGCATAGAAGCTAGACATGGTAAGAACAACAACATAGCATGCACGGATCAACTACAACAAGCTCGGCAAAATCGCTAAACATGTTAACAATCTGCCAGGAACATTTTATAGAAAAAGTAGAGCTCGATTGACTCAAGCTAGGGTGCTCCATAATTGAAAACAAATACATGGATGGATAGATCACAACAAACTCTACAAAACATCCTTACTGATCATGCTCAAAAGAGGCACGGATCACTCGGTAGCAACATGAACATATGGCATACTAATATAAACAGGACAAGGACTTAGAAAATATTCTAAGTCCCTGAAATCAGCAACATTAAGTAAGCTACTTTGCATGCTTGTGCTAGTCACCACAAAGATCACAAAAATACATGGCATACACTCATGTAAAGATGGCATGGCATACTTCAAAACTCATGTAGGGCTCAAGATCATAGCATGCACACATTAATCAGGGCAAAAATGACAAATGAGCCAATGCTGATACGGATCTGAAACTAACATCACATAGCCCTCTTCCAACAGCATTTCGGGCATCAAGATGAGCTCAAATGAAAATGATGCAATGAGATGAAATGAAGTACTCATCGAGACGAACATTTTGATATGCTACACACACGAATCGGAGCAACGGTGATGAAGCTATGATGCGATGAAAGTGGCATGAAAAATACTGGGATCTGGGGACTTAGAGATATTTCGACCTCTCTGGGAAAGTCAACGGGGCGGAGGCGAACGGGACGGAGCGGTCCATGCGCGGACGCGGCGCCGTTTGGATGGATGAGCGGGTGGATCTCATCCACCCGCGATGGATTCGGCCGGTGCGGGGCTCCGGCGAGGAGAGCGGTGACTCCGGCGATGGCAGCGGCAGGAGAAGAGCGTGGGGTGGCGCGCGGGGCCGGCGACGAGCCGTGGCGGCGCGGGGCGGCAGGAGGAGGCCGGCGACGAGGGTAGGTGGAATGGCGCGGCGGCACGGCGAGCAGGTCCGGTGACCGCGGGCGACGGCGGCTGGCGGGGTTCGGGCGGGGCGCCCGCGAAGCGCGGCGGCGGCGAGATGGGCCGAGAGGGCTTCGCCCGGGCCCCGGCAGGCTTCGGCGGGTGGAGGGAAGCGCTGCTGAGGTGGCGTGTCGCGATTGGCGCGGGAGGCGGCAGCGGGTGATGTGGCAGGCCCTCATTGGCCGGAGTGAGGTGGAGGGCGCGGTGGACATGTCCGGCCGGCGTGGTAGGAATTGTCCGGCGGCCCGGGGAGGAGTTTGCTAGGGTTTGGACTACGCGAAAATTCGGGGAGAGCCACATATATATAGGTAGAGGGAGCTAGGAGGCTCCAAATTGAGCACAGTTTTCGGCCACGCGG
Source organism: Triticum aestivum (assembly GCF_018294505.1). Classification (NCBI taxonomy): domain Eukaryota; kingdom Viridiplantae; phylum Streptophyta; class Magnoliopsida; order Poales; family Poaceae; genus Triticum; species Triticum aestivum. The sequence goes on along the minus strand of NC_057806.1, from coordinate 231,639,890 downwards.
TCGCGATCGAACAGCCTAGGTGATGGAGAGGATTTAGGTGGATTTTGGGCCATTTTGGAAGGGTGTTGGGCTGCAACACACATGAGGCCTTTTCGGTCTCTCGGTTAACCGTTGGAGTATCAAACGAAGTTCAAATGGCACGAAACTTGACAGGCGGTCTACCGGTAGTAAACCAAGGCTGCATGACAAGTCTCGGCCCAATCTGAGAATGTTTAACACCCACACACAAAAGGAGGTAGAAAGGGATACCGGGTGACATAGGAGCGCCGGATGGCAAAACGGACAACGGGAAAATGCTTGGATGCATGAGACGAACATGTATGCAAATGAAAAGCACATGATGACATGATATGCAAAGCATGACACGCAAGCAATGACATGGCAACAACAGCGAATAACTGGAAGACACCTAGCACAACGGGCTCGTGGCGTTACAACACTCCACCACTACGAGAGGATTTTGTCCCGAGATCTAGAATGGCACCGGAGGGAAAAACGGAAGAGAAAGAGAAGAGGTAAAACTAAGTTGCTTCTTTGACCAATGAGTGAAACCAAAGAACCTTGAGATGTTAAACCACTTGGAAGGAATAATACCATGGAGGTGATCAAAGTTGAAAAACACTCTGTTAGAAACGAGGAACAAGGAAGAACAAATTCGAACAGCACTCCGTTTGAACAGTGATATGAAACTTGATAAGATGAAAAGTACTAGAGCAGAGGGCACAACACTCCGGTTAAAAGGATACGCATGAAAAGAACAAGGTCCTGACAAGAACAAGAAGAAAGTTTGAAGAGAGCAACAACACAATGCCTCCGGAATAGAAGAGAGAAATGCAATGGAATGAACAGAGGAGAAAACAACATATTCTACCTTAAATGAGCTTGCAAAAGCATCCTTAGGAGAAGGTTCGAACGGAATTGTTGGAAAAACAACAACGAAAAGAACAAGGTTGTAGTGGACTTATGGAAAACATCTCAAAACTATGAGGTGAAATTCTGGCATTAACGGAAAACAATAGATTGGATTGATATCAACACGGAGACGAGAAACTTATTTGACCGGGAGGATAGATGAAGAACTTGGATCATATATGAGCACCATAAATAGCAACAATCCTTAGGGAAGGTTTTAGGTGAAATATAACCCAAGATAACTCCAATGACGAGATTGATGGATTTAATATATCTCATTCTTAACAACATGAAACACGAACTCAAATTATCAACAATGACATAATACCACCTCTAATGATATGGAAGAGAGAATTGCACTCCGGAATGCAAGATGAAGAATTCTTGAGCTCCTCTGAAAAGAATCTCAATGAATGCTTCGAAAAGGAATTAAATCCTTGATGAACCATCATGTAGAGCCTCCGTGAAGAACTCCGTTAACAAAAGAATGATCAAATGAAAGGAAAGATGAAAAGAGTAAGGTTGAAGCCTTGCAATGATTAGATGAAGCTTTGTGACGAGATAAAGTGGACACTTGGAACTCCGGAAAATAAAATATGAAACAAGTGAAACCGAGAATTTGATGCACCAACTTGGAATCTAGGAAAGAGCATGGCAGCTCACATCGCCATGGGACGCATTGGAGAAGTTTACCGCAATGATCTCAAGGATACTACCTACCAGATTTGTGGGCGCTGAGATGAGCACTTGGAGATGATCAGCACCAGGAAGGATAGATCAATTGCAGCTTTTATCCAGGAGTTAAACCAGCACATTCGATGTCAGGAGAACCAAATGTGCGCCGACATGATAGATCTGAAGAAGGCAAGGACAAGAATCAAGGAACTGGAGGAAGAACTCAAGGCTACGCGTGAAGATTATGAAGAGGAAATCGAAGTACTAGTGGACAAGAATGCCGACTTAACAATGAAGATTGGAATATTCATGGGAGGCCCTACACCAGTAGAAGAGGACGAAGAACCCAAGGAGGTTCGCCCGAAAGACTACATCATCATCGACGACACCGACTCGGATCCAGACGATAGCGATGATTGTTGGGGAACGTAGTAATTTCAAAATTTTCCTACGCACACGCAAGATCATGGTGATGCATAGCAACGAGAGGGGAGAGTGTGATCTATGTACCCTTGTAGACCGACAGCGGAAGTGTTAGCACAACGCGGTTGATGTAGTCGTACGTCTTCACGGCCCGACCGATCAAGCACCGAAACTACGGCACCTCCGAGTTTTAGCATACGTTCAGCTCGATGACGATCCCCAGACTCCGGTCCAGCAAAGTGTCGGGGAAGAGTTCCGTCAGCACGACGGCATGGTGACGATCTTGATGTACTACCGTCGCAGGGCTTCGCCTAAGCACCGCTACAATATTATCGAGGATTATGGTGGAAGGGGGCACCGCACACGGCTAAGAATATGATCACGTGGATCAACTTGTGTGTCTAGGGCTGCCCCCTGCCCCCGTATATAAAGGAGCAATGAGAGGAGGCCGGCCGGCCCCTATTGGCGCGCCAGGAGGAGTCCTCTTCCTAGTAGGAGTAGGACTCCTACTAGGAGGGGGAAGGAAGTGGGGAGGGAGAAGGAAAGGGGGGCGCCGCCCCCCCCCCCCTCTCCTAGTCCAATTCGGGCCCAGGGGAAGGAGGCGCGCGGCCCACCCTGGCTGCCCTTCTCTCTCTCCACTAAGGCCCATATGGCCCATTACTTCTCCCGGTAGGGTTCCGGTAACCCTCCGGCTCTCTGGTTTTCTCCGAAATCACCCGGAACACTTCCGGTGTCCGAATATAGCCGTCCAATATATCAATCTTTATGTCTCGACCATTTCGAGACTCCTTGTTATGTCCGTGATCACATCCGGGACTCCGAACTGACTTCGGTACATCAAAACTCATAAACTCATAATATAATTGTCATCGAAACCTTAAGCGTGCGGACCCTACGGGTTCGAGAACAATGCAGACATGACCGAGACACGTCTCCGGTCAATAACCAATAGCGGAACCTGGATGCTCATATTGGCCCCTACATATTCTACGAAGATCTTTATCGGTCAGACCGCATAACAACATACGTTGTTCCATTTGTCATCGGTATGTTACTTGCCCGAGATTCGATCGTCGGTATCTCAATACCTAGTTCAATCTCGTTACCGGCAAGTCTCTTTACTCATTTCGTAATACATCATCTCGCAACTAACTCATTAGTTGCAATGCTTGCAAGGCTTATGTGATGTGCATTACCGAGAGGGCCCAGAGATACCTCTCCGACAATCGGAGTGACAAATCCTAATCTCGAAATACGCCAACCCAACATTTACCTTTGGAGACACCTGTAGAGCTCCTTTATAATCACCCAGTTACGTTGTGACGTTTGGTAGCACACAAAGTGTTCCTCCGGCAAACGGGAGTTGCATAATCTCATAGTCATAGGAACATGTATAAGTCATGAAGAAAGCAATAGCAACATACTAAACGATCGGGTGCTAAGCTAATGGAATGGGTCATGTCAATCACATCATTCTCCTAATAATGTGATCCCGTTAATCAAATGACAACACATGTCTATGGTTAGGAAACATAACCATCTTTGATTAATGAGCTAGTCAAGTAGAGGCATACTAGTGACGTTTGGTTTGTCTATGTATTCACACAAGTATTATGTTTCCGGATAATACAATTCTAGCATGAATAATAAACATTTATCATGATATAAGGAAATAAAATAATAACATTATTATTGCCTCTAGGGCATATTTCCTTCAGTCTCCCACTTGCACTAGAGTCAATAATCTAGATTACACAGTAATGATTCTAACACCCATGGAGCTTTGGTGCTGATCATGTTTTGCTCGTGGAAGAGGCTTAGTCAACGGGTCTGCTACATTCAGATCCGTATGTATCTTGCAAATCTCTATGTCTCCCACCTGGACTAGATCCCGGATGGAATTGAAGCGTCTCTTGATGTGCTTGGTTCTCTTGTGAAATCTGGATTCCTTTGCCAAGGCAATTGCACCAGTATTGTCACAAAAGATTTTCATTGGACCCGATGCACTAGGTATGACACCTAGATCGGATATGAACTCCTTCATCCAGACTCCTTCGTTTGCTGCTTCCGAAGCAGCTATGTACTCCGCTTCACATGTAGATCCCGCCACAACGCTTTGTTTAGAACTGCACCAACTGACAGCTCCACCGTTTAATGTAAACACGTATCCGGTTTGCGATTTAGAATCGTCCGGATCAGTGTCAAAGCTTGCATCAACGTAACCATTTACGATGAGCTCTTTGTCACCTCCATATATGAGAAACATATCCTTAGTCCTTTTCAGGTATTTCAGGATGTTCTTGACCGCTGTCCAGTGATCCACTCCTGGATTACTTTGGTACCTCCCTGCTAGACTTATAGCAAGACACACATCAGGTCTGGTACACAGCATTGCATACATGATAGAGCCTATGGCTGAAGCATAGGGAACATCTTTCATTTTCTCTCTATCTTCTGCATTGGTCGGGCATTGAGTCTTACTCAATTTCACACCTTGTAACACAGGCAAGAATCCTTTCTTTGCTTGATCCATTTTGAACTTTTTCAAAACTTTGTCAAGGTATGTGCTTTGTGAAAGTCCAATTAAGCGTCTTGATCTGTCTCTATAGATCTTAATGCCCAATATGTAAGCAGCTTCACCGAGGTCTTTCATTGAAAAACTCTTATTCAAGTATCCCTTTATGCTATCCAGAAATTCTATATCATTTCCGATTAGTAATATGTCATCTACATATAATATCAGAAATGCTACAGAGCTCCCACTCACTTTCTTGTAAATACAGGCTTCTCCAAAAGTCTGTACAAAACCAAATGCTTTGATCACACTATCAAAGCGTTTATTCCAACTCCGAGAGGCTTGCACCAGTCCATAAATGGATCGCTGGAGCTTGCACACTTTGTTAGCTCCCTTTGGATCGACAAAACCTTCCGGCTGCATCATATACAACTCTTCTTGCAGAAATCCATTCAGGAATGCAGTTTTGACATCCATCTGCCAAATTTCATAATCATAAAATGCGGCAATTGCTAACATGATTCGGACAGACTTAAGCATCGCTACGGGTGAGAAGGTCTCATCGTAGTCAATCCCTTGAACTTGTCGAAAACCTTTTGCGACAAGTCGAGCTTTGTAGACAGTAACATTACCGTCAGCATCAGTCTTCTTCTTAAAGATCCATTTATTCTCAATTGCTTGCCGATCATTGGGCAAGTCAACCAAAGTCCATACTTTGTTCTCATACATGGATCCCATCTCAGATTTCATGGCTTCAAGCCATTTTGCGGAATCTGGGCTCACCATCGCTTCTCCATAGTTCGTAGGTTCATCATGATCTAGTAGCATGACTTCCAGAACAGGATTACCGTACCACTCTGGTGCGGATCTTACTCTGGTTGATCTACGAGGTTCAGTAGTATCTTGTTCTGAAGCTTCATGATCATCATCATTAGCTTCCTCACTAATTGGTGTAGGTGTCACAGAAACTGGTTTCTGTGATGTACTACTTTCCAATAAGGGAGCAGGTACAGTTACCTCATCAAGTTCTACTTTCCTCCCACTCACTTCTTTCGAGAGAAACTCCTTCTCTAGAAAGTTTCCGAATTTAGCAACAAAAGTTTTGCCTTCGGATCTGTGATAGAAGGTGTATCCAATAGTTTCCTTTGGATATCCTATGAAGACACATTTCTCCGATTTGGGTTCGAGCTTATCAGGTTGAAGCTTTTTCACATAAGCATCGCAACCCCAAACTTTCAGAAACGACAACTTTGGTTTCTTGCCAAACCATAGTTCATAAGGCGTCGTCTCAACGGATTTTGATGGTGCCCTATTTAACGTGAATGCGGCCGTCTCTAGAGCATAACCCCAAAACGATAGCGGTAAATCAGTAAGAGACATCATAGATCGCACCATATCTAGTAAAGTACGATTACGACGTTCGGACACACCATTACGCTGTGGTGTTCCGGGTGGCGTGAGTTGCGAAACTATTCCGCATTGTTTCAAATGTACACCAAACTCGTAACTCAAATATTCTCCTCCACGATCAGATCGCAGGAATTTTATTTTCTTGTTACGATGATTTTCAACTTCACTCTGAAATTCTTTGAACTTTTCAAATGTTTCAGACTTATGTTTCATTAAGTAGATATACCCATATCTGCTTAAGTCATCTGTGAAGGTGAGAAAATAACGATATCCGCCACGAGCCTCAACATTCATCGGACCACATACATCTGTATGTATGATTTCCAACAAATCTGTTGCTCTCTCCATAGTACCGGAGAACGGTGTTTTTGTCATCTTACCCATAAGGCACGGTTCGCAAGTACCAAGTGATTCATAATCAAGTGGTTCCAAAAGCCCATCAGTATGGAGTTTCTTCATGCGCTTTACACCGATATGACCCAAACGGCAGTGCCACAAATAAGTTGCACTATCATTATCAACTCTGCATCTTTTGGCTTCAACATTATGAATATGTGTGTCACTACTATCGAGATTTAATAAGAATAGACCACTCTTTAAGGGTGCATGACCATAAAAGATATTACTCATATAAATAGAACAACCATTATTCTCTGATTTAAATGAATAACCGTCTCGCATCAAACAAGATCCAGATATAATGTTCATGCTTAACGCTGGCACCAAATAACAATTATTTAGGTCTAATACTAATCCCGAAGGTAGATGTAGAGGTAGCGTGCCGACCGCGATCACATCGACTTTGGAACCATTTCCCACGCGCATCGTCACCTCGTCCTTAGCCAATCTTCGCTTAATCCGTAGTCCCTGTTTCGAGTTGCAAATGTTAGCAACAGAACCAGTATCAAATACCCAGGTGCTACTGCGAGCATTAGTAAGGTACACATCAATAACATGTATATCACATATACCTTTGTTCACCTTGCCATCCTTCTTATCCGCCAAATACTTGGGGCAGTTCCGCTTCCAGTGACCAGTCTGCTTGCAGTAGAAGCACTCAGTTTCAGGCTTAGGTCCAGGTTTGGGTTTCTTCTCTTGAGTAGCAACTTGCTTGCTGTTCTTTTTGAAGTTCCCCTTCTTCTTCCCTTTGCCCTTTTTCTTGAAACTAGTGGTCTTATTGACCATCAACACTTGATGCTCCTTCTTGATTTCTACCTCCGCAGCTTTCAGCATTGCGAAGAGCTCGGGAATAGTCTTATTCATCCCTTGCATATTATAGTTCATCACGAAGCTCTTGTAGCTTGGTGGCAGTGATTGGAGAATTCTGTCAATGACGCAATCATCTGGAAGATTAACTCCCAATTGAATCAAGTGATTATTATACCCAGACATTTTGAGTATATGCTCACTGACAGAACTGTTCTCCTCCATCTTGCAGCTATAGAACTTATTGGAGACTTCATATCTCTCAATCCGGGCATTTGCTTGAAATATTAACTTCAACTCCTGGAACATCTCATATGCTCCATGACGTTCAAAACGTCGTTGAAGTCCCGATTCTAAGCCGTAAAGCATGGCACACTGAACTATCGAGTAGTCATCAGCTTTGCTCTGCCAGACGTTCATAACATCTGGTGTTGCTCCAGCAGCAGGCCTGGCACCCAGCGGTGCTTCCAGGACGTAATTCTTCTGTGCAGCAATGAGGATAATCCTCAAGTTACGGACCCAGTCCGTGTAATTGCTACCATCATCTTTCAACTTTGCTTTCTCAAGGAACGCATTAAAATTCAACGGAACAACAGCACGGGCCATCTATCTACAATCAAACATAAACAAGCAAGATACTATCAGGTACTAAGTTCATGATAAATTTAGGTTCAATTAATCATATTACTAAAGAACTCCCACTTAGATAGACATCCCTCTAATCCTCTAAGTGATTACGTGATCCAAATCAACTAAACCATGTCCGATCATCACGTGAGATGGAGTAGTTTCATTGGTGAACATCGCTATGTTGATCATATCTACTATATGATTCACGCTCGACCTTTCGGTCTCCGTGTTCCGAGGCCATATCTGTATATGCTTGGCTCGTCAAGTATAACCTGAGTATTCTGCGTGTGCAACTGTTTTGCACCCGTTGTATTTGAACGTAGAGCCTATCACACCCGATCATCACGTGGTGTCTCAGCACGAAGAACTTTCGCAACGGTGCATACTCAGGGAGAACACTTCTTGATAATTAGTGAGAGATCATCTTAAAATGCTACCGTCAATCAAAGCAAGATAAGATGCATAAAAGATAAACATCACATGCAATCAATATAAGTGATATGATATGGCCATCATCATCTTGTGCTTGTGATCTCCATCTTCGAAGCACCGTCGTGATCACCATCGTCACCGGCGCGACACCTTGATCACCATCGTAGCATCGTTGTCGTCTCGCCAATCTTATGCTTCCACGACTATCGCTACCGCTTAGTGATAAAGTAAAGCATTACAGCGCAATTGCATTGCATACAATAAAGCGACAACCATATGGCTCCTGCCAGTTGCCGATAACTTGGTTACAAAACATGATCATCTCATACAATAAAATTTAGCATCATGTCTTGACCATATCACATCACAACATGCCCTGCAAAAACAAGTTAGACGTCCTCTACTTTGTTGTTGCAAGTTTTACGTGGCTGCTACGGGCTTAAGCAAGAACCAATCTTACCTACGCATCAAAACCACAACGATAGTTTGTCAAGTTGGTGTTGTTTTAACCTTCGCAAGGACCGGGCGTAGCCACACTCGGTTCAACTAAAGTTGGAGAAACTGTCACCCGCTAGCCACCTTTGTGCAAAGCACGTCGGGAGAACCGGTCTCGCGTAAGCGTACGCGTAATGTCGGTCCGGGCCGCTTCGTCCAACAATACCGCCGAACCAAAGTATGACATGCTGGTAAGCAGTATGACTTATATCCCCACAACTCACTTGTGTTCTACTCGTGCATATAACATCAACACATAAAACCTAGGCTCGGATGCCACTGTTGGGGAACGTAGTAATTTCAAAAATTTCCTACGCACACGCAAGATCATGGTGATGCATAGCAACGAGAGGGGAGAGTGTGATCTACGTACCCTTGTAGACCGACAGCGGAAGCGTTAGCACAACGCGGTTGATGTAGTCGTACGTCTTCACGGCCCGACCGATCAAGCACCGAAACTACGGCACCTCCGAGTTTTAGCACACGTTCAGCTCGATGACGATCCCCGGACTCCGATCCAGCAAAGTGTCGGGGAAGAGTTCCGTCAGCACGACGGCGTGGTGACGATCTTGATGTACTACCGTCGCAGGGCTTCGCCTAAGCACCGCTACAATATTATCGAGGATTATGGTGGAAGGGGGCACCGCACACGGCTAAGAATATGATCACGTGGATCAACTTGTGTGTCTAGGGGTGCCCCCTGCCCCCGTATATAAAGGAGCAAGGGGAGGAGGCCGGCCGGCCCCTATTGGCGCGCCAGGAGGAGTCCTCCTCCTAGTAGGAGTAGGACTCCTACTAGGAGGGGGAAGGAAGTGGGGAGGGAGAAGGAAAGGGGGGCGCTGCCCCCCTCTCCTAGTCCAATTCGGACCAGGGGGAGGAGGCGCGCGGCCCACCCTGGCTGCCCTTCTCTCTCTCCACTAAGGCCCATATGGCCCATTACTTCTCCCGGTAGGGTTCCGGTAACCCTCCGGCTCTCCGGTTTTCTCCGAAATCACCCGGAACACTTCCGGTGTCCGAATATAGCCGTCCAATATATCAATCTTTATGTCTCGACCATTTCGAGACTCCTCGTTATGTCCGTGATCACATCCGGGACTCCGAACTAACTTCGGTACATCAAAACTCATAAACTCATAATATAACTGTCATCGAAACCTTAAGCGTGCGGACCTTACGGGTTCGAGAACAATGTAGACATGACCGAGACACGTCTCCGGTCAATAACCAATAGCGGAACCTGGATGCTCATATTGGCTCCTACATATTCTACGAAGATCTTTATCGGTCAGACCGCATAACAACATACGTTGTTCCCTTTGTCATCGGTATGTTACTTGCCCGAGATTCGATCGTCGGTATCTCAATACCTAGTTCAATCTCGTTACCGGCAAGTCTCTTTACTCGTTTCGTAATACATCATCTCGCAACTAACTCATTAGTTGCAATGCTTGCAAGGCTTATGTGATGTGCATTACCGAGAGGGCCCAGAGATACCTCTCCGACAATCGGAGTGACAAATCCTAATCTCGAAATACGCCAACCCAACATTTACCTTTGGAGACACCTGTAGAGCTCCTTTTTAATCACCCAGTTACGCTGTGACGTTTGGTAGCACACAAAGTTTTCCTCCGGCAAACGGGAGTTGCATAATCTCATAGTCATAGGAACATGTATAAGTCATGAAGAAAGCAATAGCAACATACTAAACGATCGGGTGCTAAGCTAATGGAATGGGTCATGTCAATCACATCATTCTCCTAATAATGCGATCCCGTTAATCAAATGACAACACATGTCTATGGTTAGGAAACATAACCATCTTTGATTAATGAACTAGTCAAGTAGAGGCATACTAGTGACGTTTGGTTTGTCTATGTATGCACACAAGTATTATGCTTCCGGATAATACAATTCTAGCATGAATAATAAACATTTATCATGATATAAGGAAATAAAATAATAACATTATTATTGCCTCTAGGGCATATTTCCTTCAATGATGACTATGTTGATGAAGCTGGAGCAGATATCATGGAGTCTACAACCGAAGAATATTTCTAGTAGACCACCCCATCGGTAGTAGTAGTCCACCATGTAAATATAGTAATCCGAGCACTTTTGCGATAGTTAGATCGATTCTATGCCCTTGTTTGATTGATTGAATGAAGTGAATTGTTTGCTTTTGCCTCATGTGCATATGGGTAGTGTTTTCTCTCTAGACCCCTCTCTATTCTTAAATCTCATCTTTCCTAAACCATCAGATGCCTCCGAGACGTGACCCCGGATTTACCTTCCCACCGGAGCTCACTCAGTTGATCCAGCAGCAGAACACATTGATGCAGTTGCTAGTCCAGAATCAGAATCAGGGGAACAACAACAACAACAGCCCACCACCACCACCACCTGTTGATCACTTAGCCCGTTTTCTTAGGCTGAATCTGCCGGTGTTTTCCAGTAGCACCGAGCCGATAGTAGCAGATGATTGGCTCCGCAAGACAGCAAGGGAGTTGACCACGGCGGGATGCACGGATGCGGAAAAGGTGAAGTTTGCCGCACATCAGCTTGAAGGATCTGCAGCATCATGGTGGGAGAATTTCACCGCCACTTTCCCTGTCGACACTGTCACGTGGGACCAGTTTCAGCAGGCTTTTTGTACTGCCCATGTTTCAGCAGGAGCTATGGCCATGAAGAAGCGAGAGTTTCGCAACCTGCGCCAAGGAGGACGGACAGTTGGCCAGTATGTGGACGACTTTAGTAAGCTAGCACGTTATGCCCAGATGACATTGCTACGGATGCAGCTAAGCAGGAGAAGTTTCTAGAAGGACTGAATGATGATTTGAGCATGCAGTTGATGGTAGCAACCTTCAACAATTACCAGGAGTTGGTAGATCGTGTTCTCATGATTGAAGGGAAGCAGCAGCAGATTGAGAATCGCAAGAGGAAGTATGGACAAGGGAAGTACAATTCAGGAGCTCAGCAGAAGCCCCGTTTTACCCCTAGACCGGGAGGACATTTTCAGCATACCCATGGAGGAGGTATCTCGCACAATCACAACGGCACCAAGAATGGTAATGGGAATGGAGGAAGCAACGGCCAGAACCACACCAACCCATCGACCCCAGCCAAGAGAGACCTGAGCCAAGTCACTTGTTTTAAGTGCCAGAAGACCGGACATTATGCCAATGAATGTCCTGAATCACAGAATGGTAATTGCAATGGAAGCTCTGGGAAGAAGCCGAACCCTTTCAACAGGGGACAGGTGAACCACGTTAATGTGGAGGAGGTTGAAGAGCAGCCGGATTTAGTAATCGGTAAGTTTTTGGTTAAGTCATTTACTACACTCGTTCTTTTTGATACTGGTGCATCTCATTCATACATATCAAGGGGATTTGTGGATAAGTATAACCTGCCCACCAAAGTTCTTATAACACCTATGTTAGTAAGCTCACCAGGAGCGGAGTACATGGCTAGCAAGGGATGTTTTCAAGTGCCATTGAGTATAGGTAGGCATGTGTTTCCCTCGGATTTGATCATTTTGGAATCACAAGGATTGGATGTAATTCTGGGTATGGATTGGCTGTCGATGTATGGAGGAAACATCGATTGCGCCAGTAAGTCGATTTTGCTTGTCACCCCAGAAGGAAGAAGGATCAAGTATGTATCCCGGCATGTGCCGAAAAGGACTCAAGTAAATTGTTTAACAGGAGTTGTGCAGGAGGAAGTACCAGTAGTGAAGGATTTCCCTGATGTATTTTCAGAAGAGTTGCCAGGCATGCCACCGGATAGAGATATTGAGTTTTTGATTGAGCTTTTGCCAGGCACAGGGCCAATATCAAAGAGACCATATAGGATGCCCGTAAAAGATTTGGTGGAGATTAAGAAGCAGATTAAGGAGTTACTGGATAAAGGATATATTCACCAAAGTTCTTCGCCTTGGGGATCGCCAGTACTTCTAGTGGAGAAGAAGGATGGATCGTTAAGGATGGTTGTTGATTATCGAGGATTGAATGAAGTAACCATCAAGAACAAATACCCACTACCAATGATCAATGATCTGTTTGATCGATTGCAAGGAGCTAAGGTGTTTTCCAAGATCGATCTGCGGTCAGGATACCACCAGCTGAAGATTCGAGAACAGGATATACCTAAGACGGCTTTTACCACTAGGTATGGGTTGTATGAGTATACCGTTATGTCATTTGGTCTGACTAACGCACCTGCATATTTTATGAACATGATGAACAAATTGTTTATGGAATTTTTGGATAAGTTCGTCGTAGTGTTCATTGATGATATCCTGGTTTACTCGAAAAATGAAGAAGAGCATAAGGAGCATTTGCGTTTGGTACTTGGAAAGCTCAGAGAACATCAATTATATGCCAAATTTAGCAAATGTGAGTTTTGGTTGAAGGAAGTTGGATTTCTCGGACACGTTATATCCGGAGAAGGTATAGCAGTAGATCCCACTAAAGTTGATACTGTGACCAATTGGGAAGCCCCAACAACAGTTGGAGAGATCCGGAGTTTTCTTGGACTCGCAGGATAGGTTTATTGAGAATTTCTCAAAGATTGCGAAGCCTATGACGGAGTTGTTGAAAAAGGATACCAAGTTCATATGGACTGAGGAATGTGAGGCTAGTTTCCAGGAGTTAAAGAAACGTTTGGTTACCTCACCAGTATTGATCTTGCCAGATCAGACCAAGGATTATGAGGTGTATTGCGACGCTTCACGTCGAGGACTTGGAGCAGTGCTTATGCAGGAAGGAAGAGTGGTTTCCTATGCCTCATGACAGCTTAAGCCCCATGAGTTGAATTATGCTACGCATGATTTGGAGTTAGCAGCCGTAGTGCATGCATTGAAGACTTGGAGACATTTTCTCATTGGAAACCAATGTGAGGTGTACACGGATCACAAGAGTCTGAAGTATATTTTCACACAGAAGGAGTTGAACCTCAGACAAAGGAGATGGTTGGAGCTCATCAAGGATTATGATATGAAATTGCATTATCACCCCGGAAAGGCTAACGTAGTAGCTGACGCGTTGAGCCATAAAAGTCATGTCAACACCTTAATGATGGGAGAATTACCAAGAGAGTTAGCCGAGAATCTTTGTGAGCTGTGTTTGGAGATAGTCCCGAGAGGCTATGTAGCAGCATTGGAGATTCAGTCTACTTTGATGGATAAGATCAGAGAAGCTCAAAAGACTGACAATGAGATTGCTTCTATTAAGAGAAAATGCGCAAAGGAAAAGCTAAGGGATTTCGTGAGGATGAGCACGATACCTTATGGTTTGAAGACCGTGTTTATGTGCCTAATGATTCGGAGATCAGGAAGTTAATTTTACAAGAGGCCCATGATTCAGCATATTCGATTCACCCAGGAAATACCAAGATGTATTTGGATTTAAAGGATATTTTCTGGTGGTCCGGAATGAAGAAGGATATTGCGGAGTATGTAGCAGTTTGTGATGTATGTCCGAGAGTAAAGGCAGAGCATCAGAAGCCAGCCGGATTGCTACAGCCATTGCCGATACCCGAATGGAAGTGGGATAAGCTAGGCATGGATTTTATTACAGGATTGCCCAGAACACGTTCAGGCTATGACTCGATATGGGTTGTAGTCGATCGTTTGGCAAAGGTAGCTCATTTCATTCCAGTGAAGACTACCTATAGCAGTGCAAAGTTGGCAAGGGTATACATGACCATAATCGTATGTCTGCATGGAGTTCCAAGGAGGATAGTATCAGATAAAGGAACCCAATTACCTCAAAGTTCTAGAATCAGTTGCATGAAACTTTGGGTACCAGACTGGAGTTTAGCACAGCTTTCCACCCACAGACAGATGGACAGACTGAGAGAGTCAATCAGATTTTGGAGGATATGCTAAGAGTTTGTGCGCTAGATTACGGATCTAGTTGGGACGAGAATTTTCCATATGCAGAGTTCTCTTACAACAACAGTTATCAATCCAGTTTGAACATGACCCCTTTCAAAGCCTTGTACGGAAGGAGGTGCAGGACCCCATTGTCTTGGGATGAAGTTGGAGACCGCCAGTTGTTTGGACCGGATCTGATAAAGGAGTCTGAACAGAAAGTGAAATTGATTCGCGATAGGCTCAAGGTAGCTCAATCCAGGCAGAAGAGTTATTTTGGTTTTATAAAAAAATCAAATAAGATTTTATTTTGGTTTTATTTGCTATTTTATTTGACTTAGGGAAAAATGCGCATTTTTCAAAATTGCATTTAGGCCCCAAATAAATGTTCATCCTGTGCGGCTTGATTTTAGAAGCCGGGGAAAATTTATTTCGGGATTTTTGAAGTTCGTTTAGTATTCCGTTTTTTCTGAGCGTAATTATTTAAAAAAAGTCCGAACCGACCTACCGGGCCGTCCGATCATGACACCTGGCCCGGCCGGCCTTTATAAGCCGGGGGAGCCCAGCCCGAGCTGCCCCAAACCCTAAACCTAGCCACCCGCGCCGCCGCCGCCCCGCTGCCCCGTCGCCGCCGACGACGATCGCCGGAGCCGCTCCGCCGCCGCCGTCGTTCGCCGGAGCCGTCGAGGT
Source organism: Triticum aestivum (assembly GCF_018294505.1). NCBI lineage: Eukaryota > Viridiplantae > Streptophyta > Magnoliopsida > Poales > Poaceae > Triticum > Triticum aestivum. The sequence goes on along the minus strand of NC_057806.1, from coordinate 231,624,630 downwards.
AGACGTCGTTGCCTCGGTTTTCATGTAGAAAGCCGATCGTTTTTTTAAAAAAAACTTAGATCTGTTTTTTTCGTTAGATCGGTTTTTCGGTTTAGTTAAATAGCGAGCGTTCGCTCGTTCGTTCGTTTTAACGAACACGTTCATCGATTAGATCCAGATAACGAACGCTCGTTCTTTAATCTGTTCGCCGTTTTTCTTTTTCTCGGATTAAATCCGCGATTTTTCTGATCGCGATTCCTTCCGTTTTTTGTTTTAGTCTAATTTTTCGCTCGTTTGTCGGAATCAGGCGATTCAAGCGTCTGGAGCTTCGTCTCGAAACCCTCTTTCCGTTTAACCAACTCAAACAAGTTTTTGCCACTGTAAAAATTGCCCTAGATCCAGAATAGTAAATGAAGCTTGTTTCTTTTGCCGTTTGACTTTCGTTGCTTCGTTCAATTTGATTCTTTTTGCCAACCGGAGTTCTTAAGTTGAACTTTCTGGTTAGATCTCTTATTTGAGTTTTACATGTGCATTAGTTGAGTACTTATTGTATGCTTGTAACCATAGAGCTTTACGCAAAATTGTAACCATAGAGCTTTCCACCAGTCAGATATGCATATAGTATAGCCTATTTCTTTCATTGCTCTTTATGTGTTACATTGCCAGCATATTCCATGTGCTGACCCGTTTCGGGCTGCAACATTAATGTTACAGACTTTTCAGACGACGATTAAGGTATTTTTAGGTCGTGGTTCTATACTCAGTGATGCCGTTGGAGTTGATGGACTCACTTATCTTCCAAGCCTTCCGATGTTATCGTTATTAGATGGCCTTAAGCCATATTTATTGTAATAAGTTCTCTTTTAAGACACTCGATGTAATAGTGTGTGATTGCTACTCTGTTATAAATCCTTCAAGTACTGTGTGATGTCAGCATTACTGATCCAGGGATGACACCTGAGCACAGAGATTGGACCGTTTGAGGTTTGGTCGCTACATCACCAGAATAACAACCGCTGCCGATGAAGATTGTAGATAAGAAGGATCCAACTTGAAGACACATGGACAAAGACGAACGACGAACTGATCCGATCAAATCCACCAAAGACACACCTCCACATGCACCGACGATGCTAGACGCATCATCGAAACGGGGCTAGGCGGGGAAACCCCGCCATCTCATCTTTTTGAATAGGACACAAACCCTAACAAATCTTGAAAAAAAATCTAAAAACAAAACCCTCCCACCGGCAAGGGCCAGGATCCACTCCACCCCCATGACACTAAGGCCACAGGAGACGGGGCGGGCCGGCAAAAGCACCAACAAGAGGGAGAGAAACCCTAGCTTTTGGGTAGGCGGCGGCTGGCTAGGGCGATCTCATGTGCCCAGCCCTGCAGCATACAGGAAGATACTTTGCGCCTCCTTTCGACGTTTCGTCTCTAATTTTAAGTCACATACCACGAAAGTCTCGACAAGGATCTACAATTCCACTCTTCAACTTCTTTTTCAGTCATTTTTTCCGCCTTGCTAACGAAATAGCAAACCCCTAAGGCTTTGTTCGGTTCCACTGGAACCAAACCTCTAGGGGCCGTAGTGATTGATGCACTGCATTGGCAAAAAAGGGCGGTCAGTCCACATCAAAGGACTGATATCAAAGCATTGATGACCAGCTACCAAAGAAAGATCATAAAATAATCATGCATTGATTTCAAAATTTCACGGATCAAATGGGCAGCAACATCGCATCCATATCCACTAAACAAATGATCTTCCAATGGAAAGCTGCAAATAGCAGCACAGAATAATAATATTAGAAATGAACAACCAGGCATATATATCAATGATACAGCATTATAAATCGTGTAAGAATACACTAAATTCGTATGACCACAAAAAACTATGGTCTACTTTCAGAGAACAGTACCAAAATCACAAGTTTATGAACAAAGATTTCTTTCTTTCCCCGCAAAAAAAAAGATTTCTTTCTTTGGTACAAAATAATACTTGCAAAAGGAGGGCAAAGCAAAATTAAATGAAATGCGGAGATAGATCAATTCAGTTCCAATATGCACTGTATAAATAAGAGCTTCCATTACAGTCATAATCAGGGGAAAACAGGACAAAGAAAGGACAAGATAAGTACATAAAAAAGGACAAGATAAGATGATGTACATGAATGGATTCTCATCTCATAAGCATTTATCATGGTGCATTCTAGGGAAATCAAATTTCAGATAAAAAGTTATGAAATCTGGCGGATACCAATGGATGCACACACTACACATATTCTGGGTGTTCAAGACCAGTATGCATGAAAATAGCTACAAGGGGGATTCTTGCATATTCTAGATGATCTTGCAAGGAAATAAGAGAACAAGGGAGGTTCATGTGGGCTACTTGAGCCATCAGCTTCAGGTTACTAGATGAACAAGGGAGGTTCATGTGAGCTAGATGAAGATGCGAGTCCCAGTAGGGTACAAAGAAAACCAAGTATGTACATCAAGATTAATATACCTTAGTCTTCACGATGCTGCCCCAAGCGGGGTCTTGCTGCAGCTGTGAGGCGGTGAAGCTGGCCTACAGAAAATGGAGGCAAAATGCAGATTTAGACATCGAAAGTAGTATGAAACAGTTATCGTTCTAATGTAGCACATACAAGTTAGGTCAAGCAACATAAAGTAGTATGAAACAGTTATCGTTCTAATGTAGCACATACAAGTCAGGTCAAGCAACATATAGTATGAAACAGTTATCGTTCTAATGGAGGCAATATATTTTTTCTCTTATTACAAAAACATTTTATGTCTACACATCTCAATATATTCTATATGTTCTGACAAGTAAAACTTTCTGCATCTAAATTAGTAAAATGCACTGTCGTAGTTGCATGGCTTCAAGATGCCTTGATCTCAGAGCATTTTACCTAAATTTCTCTTCACCCCCACTATCAGAAAAAATTCATGTAGTTGATGTTCACCTCAGTTACATAAAACTCAACTTTTCTCACCTCCCAAGGATATCATTGACAAAACTATATAGCTACAATTGCATCTTGTTGATTCTCTACAGGTAGCTGCAAATATAGTACTGAATCTCAGGGACAAATAAATACTAGATTACTAGTAGCATATATGTGCACTGCTAATGACATTGACAAAAAGATTCGACTATGTAGCAGATTTGGTTAGATTCAACTAGGTACACCATTTGCACCAAATCACAGGTAGAGCAAGTACAGAGGAGGGTACTGGGAAGCTGTAGTAAGCAGAGAGGAGAGGTGGAGCCTCGCCGGCAAGACGGCCCTTGTCACCGGTGGAAAAGGGGACGGGAAACCCTAGAAATCAAAAGGGGGGAGAGGAAGGAAACAAGGGTGGGGGAGAAGATCTTACCGGCATAGAAACGTTGGGGAGGGCCACCGGAGTAGGTTGGTGCGGCCGCCGAGCTCGCGCCGGGGATGGAAGAAGAGGGTCGCAGATCTGCTGCTGACTTGGAGAGATCGCCCGCTCCGGCCCCTCGCCGTCGCCTAGTTCTTCCCTATCGGCGTCGGCGCCGCCGCCGCTCTCGCCCGCTCCTCCTTTTTCTTTCGAGCCGAGAAGACTGAGACGACTGGTTTTATTCCACGGGTGGGGAGACATGGGTGAAAACCCAGTGGAATCCCTGTGGTTTGGGGTGGATTTGGATGGGATATCAACCCGGCCGGGTTTAACCGAAGACGCATATAAGGTAGGTCGGGATCCTACCCCGACCGGGGTCAAAAGCACGTGGATTAGGCCAAAACCCCGCCGATCCCGGCGGGGGCGGGGATTAAACGAACAAAGCCTAAAAGGTAGAACTACAATAACCGCATGACACACACCGGCACACCTCCAGTTTTCAAGTACAAGAGATCAACCATTGGTCCACAACGAGGAGTCCAAAAATACCAAAGCACACATCCATGCAAGAAACAGGTTAGGTTCGAAACCATCTATATCAACATGAGAGCATAGCAATGGGTTTAAAGCTCGACAGTGCAAGAAGCTGATGATGGCTTCCCCCTGCCCATGGCGAAACCACGAGTGCCATCAGGCATACGTGGGCCAGGAGGCTGTTTGTTTGCCACAGGTAGTAGCTGCTCGACCATGATAAGCTGGGTGTTCGGTGGTATCCCGACTGGATGGCTGCCACAACTGTTGATAACCTGGTGATGGTTGCTGGCATTGTGAATGTGATGATGATTGTTGTTCAGTTGATTGTAGCCACGGCCTCGGCCTTTACCGCAACGCCCACGACCTTTGCCACGCTTTGGACCTTGCTTGTCACTGTTGTTCTCATCAAACTGCACAATATCAGGGTGGTAAGGTTACTGAAATTCAATAATCCCGACTTCCTGGCGTCTAAGTTTGGAAGAATAATATTTCTGGGGTTTAGATGATCACACTTTTACCTCACATCCAAGTGAGACTTAATTTTAAATAAGCATGTGCTGTGTCAAGTAGATTACACCAAGATTTCTTACCAGGTGCTCTGGCAATACATCTGACAGTTGAAAGGATCCTTCAAGCTGTCTCTCATTTGATTGGTTTGAAGTGGAGACGTCTTCCTCACCATTTCCATCACCTTCATGCCCTCCCGTTTTCCCTTTTACTGGACCCTTTGTCTACACCCAAATCATACCAAAAGAATATTAATACTGAATACCGAAACATCATATTTATAAGTTACTCCCTCCGTCCCATAATGTAAGACGTTTTTTGACACTACACTAGAGTCAAAAGGCGTCTTACATTATGGGGCGGAGGGAGTACATTGGAATTACTCCCTCCAATCCATAATAAGTGTCGTGGTTTTAGTCCACGACACTTATTATGGATCGGAGGGAGTAGATAGCAACCCATGTGTCGTGGTTTTAGTTCAAATTTGAACTAAAACCACACTTATTATGGATCAGAGGGAGTAGATAGCAATCCATGACATACTGACATACATATTTGATATACTTCTTTTGCAGAAGTTACCACATTGATTTTGTGAAACAACAACATCAAGTATATTGACGTTCACTACTGATACCCAAATAGAGAACATAAACTGTAACAGTTGATTACAGATGGTGACGAGGTTGTTGACACAATAGTAAGTCATTGGCAAGCAAAGCAAAACTATCGTTGTGTATATATATATATCAGCAAAAGCAAAACTAATTGCTGAGGCCGATTTGAACACAAGCACTAGGGCACAAGTACACACAATCTAAAGAAGCTTTTAACCGAGTATATCAGCTTATCACTTATATATTATATGACAGATAAACACAAGTGCACATATTAACATTAAATATATCAGTGGTAAACTAGAGACAATATATGAATAGCCGATCCCAGTATGTGTGTCTACCATGCAAGTATTCAGCAGCCGTGATCTAAGCCCATTTCTCCAGTTCCTTTCATCATTCAGCTCCAGAATCTGCATCAAATCAACCAACATCAAGGCAAAACACAGCACAAACATTGTGCTTCGGAATTCAAAATCATGTAGTACACATACTGCCTTCTCAGCATCCTCATGAGTCTCATACTCCACGAAAGCATGCAGCTAGTTCCAACGAAAAATACAATTTGTTAGCAAGGGAATGAATATGAACTACTGCAAACACAAAAGTATACACAAAACTATTGGAAACATGACAGATTTTCAAATAATAAACATATTGCACCTTTTTCAATTGTTGACTATATTGAAACAACCAAATGAGACCTCTGGATGCCTACGTCAAATTCTGTATGACCCATTAGGTGGACTGGAAGATCTTACGGCTTAGTATTGTGAATCTGTGAGGCCATGCAAATGAAACATATGGACACTGTTTGTCCAGATTACTCTGTGGCCAGTGTTGTAAATGCAACTAGAACAATCCCTGACAACAAAAGGGAGGTCTTTAGTCCATTTGATTAGATTGATCAGGGCTATTGTAAGTGACATTTTAAACCTTTTTACTACAGATCTATCTGCTGAGAGATATCTAGGATTTTAACATATCTGACAACTTATGCAATTTCATGGGTTTCAGAGACGCTTATATTCATAGTACCTAAACTCGTATTTGGCTCATTAAAGTGAGACTCGCCTTTGTACACTTTCGCACCGCTTCGACTAGACCCCGCTACTACCTCGTATCCAAATACCTGCGATCTAGCTCATTCCTTTTAAGCCCTGCAAAAGGGAGGGATTTGAAAAAGGCAACTCCTCCTTAGTAGGAATAGTAGCTGAGGTTGCTTCAACTCATAACAAAGCTATTCCAGCACATAAGTCCGGGATGATCTGAGGTCACTGGTCTCACATGGAAGAGATACGAATCAGAATATGTAACATGAGCGTTCTGGGATTCCTCAATTTGCAAAAACAATTCTGTATTTTTTTGTACTCGTGTGTGCCAACTGTATTAACTGTAAATCACATACTTCGTCCGGGTTTATTGGGCCCAAGAGCCACCAAAGATTGTCCCTATTTTCAAGTCCTCAATATAATACCAAGTCAGTTATGCCCCGGTTTCCCGAGTCACTCCATGGAACGCAGCGCACGGTCCTATTTGATTGGACATGCATGCCGTAGCCAATGCATGCGTTGGGGTGGTTAGCATCCCTAATTAATAGGGCAATTACGGGGTAATTTAGGAGATTTATTGCTCTTCCTTGATCTTTGCGCTTTGGCTCTCAGGCCCAATAAACACGGACAGAGGGAATAATTGTTTGGTTCTTTTCTAGGTTTTATACATTGACACAAATTATGCAATATGAACATGTTTAAAGACAGTTATGAAGAAAACGACGTGTCCTGATGAAAGATTTGGAGGTATAATATAGAAAAAAAGGATTTGGAGGTGCTTCCAGAGCTAAGCTTCAAGTACGTATATGTATTGGTGATTGATAAAACTACTTAGATAATTGTATACTCAAGTAAAGCTGCCGCATGTGTTTGAAATCCGACTGACCGTTGGACACGTGTCGGTTGGCCAATGACCCAGGGTCATTTCGGTCATATCATGCCGGGTTGCCTCCTGGCTATAAATAGCCCACCCCCTCCACCATTAGTTGGTGGCTGCTCCGACTTATTACACGGCTGTTGTCGTTTGAGAGAAACCCACCTCCAAAGCCTTTGAGAGAGATTCCTTGCGAGGATAAATCCAAAACACTCAGAGCCCGAAGTGATTGAGCATCACTGAAGCCTTTCTGTTCCACGTGAACCGAAGACTTGTTACACTTGAAGACTGTCATCTTCCAGCCGGTTAGGCGTCGCATCGCGTTCTGAGCATCCAAGAGTCATTGTGGATTGCCGGTGAACGAAGTCTGTGAAGGTTTGGAAGTCTTCCTTAAAGACTTACCCGAGTAATTTGGCAAGATTTGCGGATCTTTCTCTCTATGTACATCTTTGTCTTCACATTAACTTCATCTACATTTTGTGCTGCCTTGTTTGTGTATGTCTACGCTTCTCACTTCAATTGTGTTGACATGCCAGCATACCTAGTGTAGTTTATCTTTCGATGTATC